>NW_024884755.1:14691787-14706553 GCF_019232065.1 Centrocercus urophasianus
GGAAGCCATGCCAAAGCCATGAGCTTTTATTAGCACTAACTTTCCATTTGGTCGGGAGGGATTGTTCCATTTGCTTCCCCTACAGTACAGCACTGGCTCCACCTCAACATTTACACCTTATAAAGTGTTGTCGTGACCCGACTAGAGCAGTTTATACAAGGCCCTTCAAGATCCCCAGTAATGAAGAGTAAATAACCGAGGAAAGCTTTCTCTCACTTTGCAGCTTTCTTTCAGTCTCAAAAGAAATAAAACAACTTACTTAACAGCATTCTTTAATCTTTTGCACCAGTGGCCTCCTTTATAGAGTGTTATACAGAGCCAGTGTAAATCCAACCTCTGTAATGGGGTCAGTGTTTCTCAACAGGTGTTGGGTGGATACAGCATAAGATCTATTTTTTCAATAAACGTCAAGCCAGAAAGCTTGCTGTTCATACACAGGCTGCTTTAACATGTGGTTCTCTCACGCGCTCACCTCCCTCTCCAGCACCCCTTTCCCAAGCTTTTTTCCAGCAGCCCACCAAGGTCTCCTGTTTAATAAAGGAAAGCAATGAATGCCCATTGCCCAGCAGTAGGAGCAAGAGCTGCCGAGCTTCAGGCACAGACTGTAAAGGATTAGAGGAATACTTCATTTTCTGGAAAGAAATCCTTCCTCCTGTTCTCTTTCCACCAAGAAGCTGCAAATCAAGATGACAGACTCTTCCAAAATGACTTGCTGTGTGCACAGGAAACAACCCTAATTCCTAAATGTTATTTTACTAAGGATCATAGGCACCAGCAGAAAGCTCAATGGCATATCAGGTTGGAAAAACAACTTCTCCAGAAGAACAGTTGGACATTGGCACAGGCTGCCCAGGGAGTGGTGGAGTCATCAGCCCTGGAAGTGTTCAAGAAACATCTTGATGTGGCACTTAGAGGCATGGTTTAGTGGACATGGTGGTGTTGGTTGGATGGACAACATGGCTTGTTGGTTGGATATGATGATCTCAGTGGTCTTTCCCAACCTTAACATTCTATGATTCTAAATTGGCCTGTTGGCATCCTGAATAGAATTTGCTGACTAACAGATTCCTTCCAAAGATACAACTTTACATCTCCTGTGTAATTGTACAAGAAACCGTACCACAGTGAAAGATGATAATTAGCTACACAATTAGTTCCCAGATGAGCAAGATATCTAAATTAAACAACTATAAATCAGATGCGCAAACTGTAATTTTCAAAGAGTTTTCTTACATTAAACCATGACTATGGAATTATTCAAATGTGACGTTTTGGATCATGCTAATTTTCCTTTACCACTGTTTGCCACGTAATTTGCTTCCTTGGGCTTTCTGCTGCTCCCTAGTGCCAGAACATAGGCTTCCTATCACCCATGCAACACGTCCATGCAAAGCATGGATCCAGAGCACGAAACCTTTGCAGAATTTACTTGTGACTACAGCAGTCTGTGCTACCTCCCTCCTTGCTTGTCCAAATACTGTGCGAGAAATTAATGCAAAATATTTCCCTGAGTATTCATTTGAATTTAAGGGAAAAAAAATCCCACTTTGTAATATTTGGTCTTATTCAGCAAAGTATTTACTTATGTACTTAACTTCATGGATGTTCTTACCTCCGCCTCTTTTTCACCGAAACACTTCGGCATCTAAATAAATCTGTAGGCACTTTGCTTAATAAGGGACTATAAGAATTGAAATGTACTAGGAAAACATTTGTGGAAAGCAATTGGCAAGTTATTATAGAAGCCAAACCTTGAATTTACATGTTCAAATAAGCTTCAGTATTTTTCACTGAAAAAGTATATATGTGGTCTGTCTAAAGTGAGCTATAAAGCTCTAATTTCAATATTTCTAAACACATTCAGGGTCCACTGGAATAAAATACCCACATGGATTACTATGGAACAAAACAGGAGAACAGATTCAAGGGCCTTGAAAACTGCTCACAGATACTCCACAAGCCTGTACAAAAGCACATCTCAAGAAATATTACGTATCTAATGTTAATTTTTATCTGGTGGTGGACATACAATTATCAGTGATATTTAGCAAATAAAAAGAAAGTCTTTGTTTACATCAGATTTGATTATAATGTCATTTTGTGGCTGCCAATCCAGCTTTATCTGGCTAGATTTAAAAAAAATAAAAGTAGTTTTTCCTTCTCTGTTTTTATTTGGTAAACCAGAAACCAACGTACTCATTATACATTCTGAAAGCAGTTGTCCTAATCTCTGTAAAGCACTGCAAAAGTTTATAGATTTTCTAGGAGTGATTATAGAAGTGGGTTGTGTACAGTAAGATACAAGATCTCATGGACTGGATGAAAATAGCCTTTTTTTTTTTTTCCTTCTCTTATCTAATCCAGTTTGAAGAGTCAAACCACCAGGTGAGTGGATACCTACCATTATTTTTGCACTGATGTTGCTCAACTGCACTGGGGTTGGATCTTGTCTCCATAGTAGACAGAGTTGCAGTAGAGAAATGCTTTCAAATCTCAAAATACTGTTTTATGCTCCAAAAATGTCATCCAAATCATCTGTAAAAATTTCTTTTAGTGATTACCATTTCAAGTAGAGGACTTTTTAAAATCATAACAAATTCTACCACGTGATAATATTGAGACCAAACCAAATGAGGTAGAAACTGAAGTAATGACTCCAGGGACTGTCCCAGTTGGACAGTGAAAAACTCATCCAAAGGCAGACATTAATGAAGAACATCAAGAGAGCAGAGATGTGGTGCATAACAGCTGCAGAATTGATTCCTGCATCAATATCTTTCAAGAGTGTTTGGATAATATCAAAATCAGGAAGGGCCGCTGTCTAAACAGATCCCTACTTGAGTAATGATAAGTGTTAATTAATTCCAATGAAGATACAGCAAGAGACAGTCAAAAGTCAGATTGGATTATTAAGATTTTTAGTGTACTGTGGTGAATTTTTTTCCTGATAAAGTTATGTTTGACTGAAGAAGTCAAACATTTCTTGATCTGAAGACCAGAGCTTCAGAAGATATGAGAAAACACAGATAACTCTGAAGATGCAGCAGGATACTGTTCCTTTTAGTTACAAATTAAACATGGACCGTTTGGAACAATAATAGAAGACAAGGCACACTCAGGATTTAAGAAAACAAAAACTCACATACCAGAGACGTGGTGCCTATGAGCTTCAAATGAAACTTTTTGTCTTTGAAAGGAACCCAGGATAATTATTAGTGGCACACCTATGGGGAGAATTCCTTTAGTTTTAGCATAAGGTAAATAGAGATCTCTACATCATAGAATTGTATTGTGCAGATATTTGATCCTGCATTCATGTTACAGTTCAGGCAGCTGGGCAGTAGGTGCTAAGGGAAATTATCATACAAGGGTACAGCCTGGGCAAAGGGTGTCTCAAAAACTTTGAGTATCAAGTGACTATTTAAATCTGAATAATATCTATTTAAATATGAATTTTAAAAAAACGTGGCCTTATCCCAATATCCTGGCTCTATTAGCAGCAAAGAATTACTCATTAAGGGAAAAAAAGATTAAAAACAAGGCCAAGAACAAAATGATCATCTCCCTGGTTTGTCTTTCCAGTTCCCAACAGTTTAGGAACAAACCAAGCCAAACATTGCATCCAAACTCCCATGTTCAGTAACCACCAGGGAACTTACCCACCATTAATTCGTCCAATCCCTTCCCAAATGCATTCTTTTGGACCCCACGATGCTGTGGCAGAGATGCTGAGTAAATATGTTCACTTGGATATTCGCTCAGATTTTGCAAGCCTAAAACAAATAGTAACCCAAGAGTAAGTCATGATTGTGCAACTTGCTCCCATGCATCTCAATGGAAGATACAGCAGTTCTGCTTCATTTGTAGTCTGGTATTTCTGTAGGACGGGGGCTGTGTGTTCCTCAAAGGCTTATGAAACACTGAGCTAGCTTCACCAGGAAGGAAAAACGGAGCTCTTTTCAGTACTGAACTTGGGCACTGGCACATTGTTATCCTAAGGACATGTTTGTTGAAAAGAAAAAGAAAAAGAAAAAGAAAAAGAAAAAGAAAAAGAAAAAGAAGTTTGTTTTCCTGAAAATTACTCATGCATTCACAAGTTTCTGCCACAAAATCAAAATACTACTGTAAACACAAAAAATTGAAAAATTACTCAGAAAACCCACATCTCTCAGTTTTCATTGGAAATAAATGCTGAAAGTTAGAAAGGTTTTCAATAAAAACGAAGGCAACCAAAGCAGACAGATCTTGGAGAAACTCATTGAATTAAAGGCTTAGTTTTAGTTAAGTAACCATTTGGAGGAATATTTTCAGGCAACTCAAGCACAAATTACTTGTGCATGTAAACAACTGTATCATATGAAGAATCTTCCCAGGTTCTATGCTGGTACTGTTAGAATTTTTAATCTCTCAAGCTGGAGATGTCTTTATTTTATTCATTTTATGATACCTTGTTCTGCTGAGTAAGGTCTGCCATGTTATCTATCATGCGCCAAGCTCAAATCAGTGAGCTATCTTCCAACTGTCAGAAAAAACATTCACATTTCAGGATTTGAACAAAGATCCAGAGCGTTACTAGAAATATAATACCAAAAGAAATATTTTGAGATGTTTGAAAACATATTGCCACGTGGAATTGCTTCAACATGTGAACCTACAACTGCCAGATACGCAAGGACAAACTACTGGTGAGGGCAAGACATGGAGGCTCTAGATATCACTGCCAACAGATACCTTCACCAGATAGCAGCAACAGTGAAATACATTTCCACCTTTTTTGGCACTGAGAGAGAATTTTCTGGCAGAAGAGACTTCAAATAAAACTTCAGCCACTCTGAGATAGAGGTGGAATAAAACACAAAGTCTGTAGTTATTGGATCTGCTTGCACACTTATTTCCAAGCACGATCTTTGAATATAAAAAGGCTCTGATTAGGGCAATCAGCTCCAACAGAGATTCTGCTGACTTGTATTTGCAGAACATTTGGAAATTCTGTGCATCAGAAGCGGAAAACTGATGTGGAATTTGCATTGCAAATAGTAGAAGAAAAACTTGAAAGTTCCTGAGCAGACTGGATCACTTCAGAGTGTTTGTTAGGGGAAAGAATAGAGAGTGAGGGAAAAAAAAATCTGCAAAGGAAGCTGTATTTCAGAGGTCAGCAAGCATAGGGGTAAAATGAGAATTGCCAAAAGTCAAGCTGAGTTAGACCTTGCAAAGCATATTTAAATAAACAAAGTTCTTTAACCAGAAGAACAAAGGAGAGCAAGGAAAGACACGGGTTTGCTGCGCAGTAAGCATGGCACTGAGATTAAAAGAAACCAAGTATAACTCCCCAAATTAAATGAATATATGGCATGTGCTTTCAGTAAGGAAGAGCGTATAGAATATGGGGTAAAGGCTGCATGGTTCATAGGAACGACTGGAAACGACCACATCTGAGGTGGGAAGAAAACTCAGGGGACTCAATATGCTGAAATCAGTGTACAGAGGGAAAAATATCACCCAGAAGAGTGGAAAAGCTTGCATGATCCAGTAGTCAGCATAGAAATAAATGTATTCAACTGGCATGACCTGAGTAATTACAGATGCTTGTGGCTGTCCTCAGAAATCTGGAAAGCTTTAGGAAAAAAAAAAAATCTGTGATTACAGACATCAAGCTAAACAGAAAAGGAAAAAAATGTGAGTTTACCTGAAGCAGCTCTAACATGGCATCTTTCCCTGATACTTTTTCCATTCTCTAAGCAGAGGAAGTCCTTGGTTAGCTGAGGAGATGGCACCAATTGATCAACTCAGTAAGAGATCCACTAAATGGGAACTGATCACACTATCTGAGATAGTTGGATGATGGGAGGTTTCAGGTAGTTCCCAAAAGACCAATCACAAAGATCAATTTCATGTGTTGTTCCAACAGCTGTAATATCAATGTTCTGACAAAATCAGACAAAAAACAAGTTTAAGCCTGGAGACCTCCTGACTGCAGAAGAGATGCTGGTCCTTTCCTAGGGTTCAGCACACCTTCAGGTCGTTGATCTGAATCTAAATGAATGCAATATGACCGAATAAGGAATAGGGATCTCATCCTCTTCAGCTTGGCAAAGAAGAGATGGAGCAAAGACAACTGTGCCCTGAGACTACATCCAGGGAAACATAGAGGTGAGAAGGGAGGATATTCCTGATAGAAAAATACAACAACCCAAACCATTGGCATACATGGCACTTGCTGACCAGGAAGGTATTCATGGGTAGAGAATGAACAGAAACGATCAGAGAGCATCTAGTTTTCTGAATGAGGTGGTCTTTTGAGATCAAATCACTACCATTGGCAGCTAGGGGCTCTGGAACAAACTTCCTGCAGAAACAGTGGAGTAAAGTAATTAAAAGGAGGAAATGGACCACAGAAATTCTTTACAGATCCTTATTTCTGGACCGGTATTTGGAGGCTCTGTCCAGAGCTTATTAAATTGTGCAGATTTTCTTCCATCGCTCTCCATTAAGCCCAGCATTTAATATTTGCCTGTATAACAGCCATCAGGGATCAGAAGGTACTAAATATAGCCATTAAGGAGTCAGTAACTCTGGCTTTCCATTTCACTTAAATTCTGAAGTCTCCTCCTTCCCTCCCAGCCCTACATTTTCAAACAGACATATTAACAGGGATCTGGGAATGAGCCATAAATTAATGTTCACGGTTTCTAAGCCAGTTGGCATAAATCATTGCGTCCAAGCTGCTGACCAGAAGAAGCGTGTATTTAACAGATAATCTTTGTGAAACACAGCAATAGTCAGTTTTAAAGAGCCACATAATTTCAGCCTCTAACAAGTATTGGCGAGGAAAGCTTTACCCTGATTAACCCTGAGTCACTATCAGAAGTTTATTTTTCAATGTGTTTTTCTGTTTTCTCTCCTTCCCAGCATCTTCACTAACATTCAAAGAAGTTTGTAGAGCACTGACATAGCGTGGAATAATAGGAAGATAGGTTTTCAAGTGGAGGAAACCTCTTTCCATTCACATGAAATATTTTCTAATTAAATAAAATGGTTTACTCTTAAGCTTGCTCTTGGTTTTTCCAAGTTCTTGTTCTGCGAGCAGCCCATTTCAATGCCTTAAAATTTGCTCTCTGTGTGCTTTTTAATCGAGATAAGAACTAAGAATCGAGTGAACTCTGAACAATCTTTCAGGAATACAGGTTTAACTGATATTTGTAAGCTCCATTCAAGTCAAGATCCTGGGTAGTCACTTCCTGACTTCAAAAGGCATTGAAACATTGTCCCAACACAGAGGGACTTCAGTACTCAGGTAAAATGAACGGCAGCCCAATATTAAATCTGTGCAATTTCCCAAGCTTCAGACACACAGATCCAATCACAGGACCAATAAATAAAGAAAATCCAACACAAATTTCCCCCCCAAAAAGCATCTCAGCAGTGCTTTAAGAGGGCAGACAGGATACAAGGTGCCTCTCTGTGATTAAAATCCATAGTTCATTCTCCCATGCTCTTAACGACACAGTATGACAGACTCCATCACAGCCTAAATTCATTACACTGAAGACCAAAAGGGACCATTGGACCATCTAGCAAAGAACCCAGGCTCTTGCATTTTCCCGTCCCTCCAATGTTAAGCCCTAAAGCACGTGCCTTGTCAAATCACATCTGTGTTCAAGGTATTGCATCCCTGATATAAGACCCCAGAGCTCATTAATTCTGGAGATGAAGCCAACCTGGTGCCGATAGATTTTTATTTTGTGGGATTACAGCTTTAATAAGCAAAACTCCCCATTGCCTGCCGAGGCACACAAGTATCAACCTTACACCAAAGATTTCTTTATATGGCCAGTGTTGCTGCAGAGTTACAGGTCAACCCCTAGCTGTGGGACCCCAAGAGCCTCCTGATCTTTATCTCTGCCTGGGAAGAAAATGAATTAAAGCAGCACACGAAAACGTGCTATTCATGCAAGAGGACGAAACTGCTCGCTTGATGACCACGGTTTGAGGAACATGCCTTGCATTCTGCAAGGGCAAGGACATCATTAACCTTCATTTTTTAAAATCTGTAATTAAGAGTATCACTCAACTTTCTGTTTTAAAACAGTGTTCTCATGAGAGCTCCACAGGTTGTTTAAAACCTGGGCCTCTTCCCAGTATTTTTCAGCCAGTTTCCTGAGCTTGCTGACAGAGCTGTCTGGACGGCCACTGGCTCGCATTCCTTGCAGTCTCTGCTCCAAGCCAGCTTCTTTGGGCCCAATTTCAACAAATACAGACAGACCACCACAATCCAGAGCTCAACATGGGACTGGCACCACATGCCTTCAAGATATTAAACATAAATCAGCTGTGGCAAGCAGAGACAGATGTGGGCGTTAAGAGAACTGCCAGCTCCATACGCTAAATACGGAGCTCCGCATGGGGAATGCCAAAGATCGCAGGTCTTTCTTTAATGCAAATTCAGCTGGAGGAGCAAGAATAGCAGCCAATTAAGCAGCTTTCAATAGAAAGCAGGCGCTTGGTATTGAATTTGCAGCTGGAGAGCTTGTGTTCAAGTCAAGAGAGGGGACATATCTCAAAGGCAAGTTGCTTTGCTCGAGATTCAGGAGAAAATAGTTGGCTTGTGTTATGATACTGCATCCTGGGACAGCATTGTGGTGCGGGACCCTCGGATGTCCCTATTTCTTCCCCAGCCTTGAAAGCAGTTACAGCTCCAAGCCGTCAGAGACAGAACAAAAGCAGAACCTGCCTGAAGGGAAATTACTTTGTCCACGGCAGTGAGACAACAGAAACACAAGGCATGACATTAACTTGCTCATTTTTGGAGGTTTCATAGGATTTGTAACTAACACAGAGTACCAGGAGAGGCCAGTATGGGCATCCAGCTCCTTTGGCTATTATAACCCCTCCTCAGAACAAAAGCCTACAATAATCAGATGCAAAACATAGATTTGTGTTTCAAATCAACCTGGCATTCCCAACACCCCCAGTTTCCTTTCCATAGCACTACTGAAATGGTGATCTTTGTTTTCCAGAATGCCTTCTTTGTGTCTCACCTTTGAAATCCTGCAAGCAAAAAGTGGACGCGTTAGGCTATTTCATTAAATATAGCACTTATCACATTGTTAGTGTGCTCGTGATGGAGTGAAACAGTAGAAAATACACTTTTAAAGCTGCTACACATCCATAAGACACTGTCTGAGATGCTGGCAGTGTTGGTAAGGCTGAAGTGCATTATGATTCAAGCATATTGGCTACACTCCATTCGATATCCCACCTACCAGCTTCATCCTTTCCTAAAGTGTTAGATGACAAAATGATTAGAAGCTGCTTCTAGCTCCAGAGCCTCAGGTAACACAAGGCAAAATTACAATCAAAGTGAGGCACTGAGTGTTTTATCCCTGACTCAGGATGTTCCATAAGGTTTTGCATGGGAAGTTTACATTGATTACAGACCAGAAACATCTTGTTAAAACTCCTGAACCAAGAAGGGCTGGAGCAGCCAGCAGCTGGCAAATCAGACGTGGACTCTCATGTTAGCATCTTATTACCATTACATCAGGTGGCTTATAAACACAGAAGTGCTGGCACACTCCCCTCACTGCCATTACAAGCTGAGAGAACACCAAAATCAGACCTCATTTGCTGAACTTCTCCTGCTAGGAAAGCATGGTCACTGCTAGAGAAACTGCAGTGAGGTAGAAGCTGACTCAGTTTTAAGAGCTCCATCTGTGTTCACAGAGCAGAGGTGGGTTTTGCCTCATGGCACGCACATCTAGTGACAAATTTATTGACGAAGCATCACACCGCTGGTGTCAACTCAAATAGTCCCCTATGCAAGAAAATGATGCTGGTACCAGTTGCTGGTAGAGATGGAAAACTGAGACCTGAGGAGTCAGTGAAGGTGGGGGGAAATGTGGCTCCATTGCTCACAAGATAATGGTGTCACAGAACAGTACCCTGGCATGGCACAGAGGGCAGACCTCCACACTTCTTAATCACAGAGTCATTAAGATGGGGAAAACCACTAATGATCATCAAGTCCAACCATCAACACCATACCTCTCAATGCAACACCTGTCCTTTTCATAACACCTCCAGGGATGGTGACTCCAACACCTGCTTGGGCAGTTCCAATGGCTGACCACTCTTGGGGAGAAGACTTTTTTTTTCCCCCCCAATATCCTCAATTACTACTGTGGGTGTTTTGACTGGTAGCAAGCGAGCCTCCAGAACTTCAGATGAGATGTAGGGTCAGGTTCTGAGCACCAACACAACTCCTCGCTGAAAAAACATCCATTACAACATTTCAAAGTTCTCTATCCCTACAGTATGGTATGGGATTCAGTAAAAAAGGAGAGCTTATGTGAAATGCATTTACCTTCCATAGATAGAAACGTTACCATTCTTTAGGCACAAATATATTTTATTTCTAAAAAGGATTCTACCTTTCCTGTCATATCTTTGCCCACCTTTCCACTCATTACCAGAATAACACCTACAAAACGTCTGATGCGAAGAATGAGAAGTATTCTGCAGAGCCCTCAGCAGGAGGCACATTTGGAAACCTCAATCCATAATTACTCAACTACTTGCATAGCTCTGCAGTTTATATCAGTGATTCCTCCCTCAGTAGCAAGGTTTCTTGCATTCTCAGCAAATGAGTAAAAAGCAGAGCCCTGGCTTAACACCTAACAAAATATTTTTTTTCTCTTTAAGAGAGGACAGCATCAAAGATATTTATCCTCAGGAGAACAAGTTGTTGGCGTATAGGGTGCATTCTGCTGTCTGGTGGTGTATTGCAGTAAATTAGGGTGTTTCTGAACCAACCAGCAGAATAAATGCTACAACCTTAATGCACGCCTTCTCAATATCAAGGCTACTCAGGATTTAAGCGTAGAGGGCTTTTTGCATTGTGGAATTAAGACAGATAGGGAAAAATAAAAAAAGTCTTGCATATATTGCTGTAAGCTTCCTACGTATCCATTTGATACAAGCCAAATTTTGTAGCCAAACAGTGAAAAATAAATAAATAAATAAATAAAAATAAAAAGAACAGGATGTTGCTCCAGGGTTCACTACAAAAGGTGAACCCATCAGCAGTATTTCTAAGGAAGTCGATGTTTTCACTAGTTTTATTTTCTGAGAGACAGCGCTTTGCACTCTTGGTGAATTAGGAAGCAAGATAGCAAAATCCACTTTAAATAGTAAAGAGGAAAGCATGGAACCAGAGTTCTTTCTTTGTACAGAAGGAAAGCGAGAACTTGAGATGATCCCTGCTGCACCCTTGGGTTTGCTCCTTACAGAGAGTGTCCAATTTTATCTCAGAATACTTCTCCTTTAACTTCTAGCATGTTCTCTGAACCAGTTTTCCTCCAACAGCATGTGTGCAAGACTCGAAAGATGTGATAGGGACTGCAATATATCTGTCTAGTTTCTTTCCTTCCCATGAAGATAAAGAAATTAATTAGTTCCTCTCTGAAACAGAAAAATATATATGTGTGTATCTTTTTAAATGAGGTATTTGTTAGGATGCCAAAACAGCCTGCTCAAAGTTAGCAGTACCAAGAGGTAGATCCCCGTAAAAATAAAACTTGAAAAATCAAATTCACAGCATTTCAGTTTTTTTTTCAATCAGCCTTGTAAAAAGTGAAGCTGTTTTCTCAGAAACCAGAAAAAAAACAGGTGATTTTTTCTATTGGAATGCAGGAAAAAAAGATAAGGTATACTACCTGATTCCTGAGAGCTGGTTCTCAACAAAGCCTACTGAGCATATCTAACACCAACCTTGGAGCAACACCAATTAAGACGGCCACAACCCCCCACTCCCCTTTAACACAGCTATCAGCAAGGAGCAATTATTTGCAAATCTGCCCTACCTGCTCTATCAGTAACACATTCTGATGCCAAGCTCTGGCTCTTACGGGAAATAAATCAGTATCTGTGGTTTGTGTGGGTGTGCCATGGGAGCAGCTGTGTGGTCCTACAGGTGGGGCATGCTGGGGGTGATGGACAGTCCTCCCCTTTCTTTCTTCTCACCTAATGCATTGCCAGGAGCGAGCGGGCCCTTACATAAATAAAAGGTTATGTCCGTGCATCTGGTTGGAAATAAAATTGTTGTTGTGCATTCTTGTCTTCCAATGGCAGCCAGTGGGGTTGAAAAAAAAAAAGGAGAAAAAATGAATAAACCTGTGAAACCGTAGTTAAATGAGAAGGACTAATGAGCAGATCCAGCACTTCAATTCTTTAGCGTCTGGTATGAGCAGCAAGATATTAGGAGTAGATTTCACTAAGCTGAGACCTTGCTATTGTTGGATTCCTGCTCATAGCATGTGAACTTCAAATTTTATGATCACTTCTGAAGTGCAGAATAGAGTAGTTCACTTGAAAGGAAAAACCAAGTCCCCCTGCCAATTAAAATTTCAGATAAGTTTAGGCAGATGATGGATCTTACAAGGTAGGTGAATAGCTGATGTAATTCATTCCATATTTTGATAAAACCTCTCTGACAGCAGATGTATTTGCAAGCTCAGGAGTCTGGAACATAACACCTTTACTTTTATCCTTCTGTAAAAGCTGAACTGTGGCCCACTTTGTTCTGTTACAGAGCATTCTGGTTTTGCTGGTTTCTCACTGCCACAGAATCCATGTCTATTATTTGCAAAGCTAAGAAGAAGAGCGGAAGAGTTCTGTCCTCTTCTCAGGTTTTGGATTCTTCCTCTGCTTTGTGCCATTACAACACCTCTGGATAGTTTGAGCAACTGTGTTGTTTCAGATCAAGTCATAAAACACATCAGATGAAAAAAGCTAAGGAGTGATTTATACGAGCACCATTTAGAAGCATTGGGGCGTGCCAAGAGAACATGATATGCCAAAAAAAGTTATAAATGTTCAGTACAAAAACAAAATCTATGATGATGCTGTTGAAAGTCAGGTTAAATATAGAAACAAGGAAGAGAAATGTTGGACCAGAAAAATGAATGCAATCAGTTGTCTGGTTCGTATGGAGACACAGGTGCTACAAGGAAAACTGGCATGCTACATCAAAGCAGAAGCCAGTTTATAGGGCTTAAGAAGGCCTCAAAGACTGAAACCACCATTTATTGCAATACTGTTGTGTTTTGCAAAACAAAACAAAACAAAACATACAAAACTGGGGGAAAAAAAGCAAAAACTGCTGCATTTTGGTTCACTACAGTGGCAATGTGCCTGAAGTACTACAACTGCTAATGGAAAACCTTTTAAAAGAATTTTAAGTTCTCAATTTTGAATTGATACTAACTTCCAGCTGCTTTGTTATCTCAAGTTCTGGAAAATAACTCTCTCTTTTTTTTTTTTTTTTTGGTGGAAATTGTAGCAAATTAATTGCCTCCTATAAAAATCAACCAAAAGAAAAGCCTCTTCCCTCACCACTTCTGGATGGATCTCAACTGATAAATCAGTGCTTCTTGAGCTCTTGGTTTTACCCTTTCCATATTTCAGCCCTATTGTTTTGATAGCGAACACGCTTCTTGCATGGGATTCCTCGGTTTCTCATGTTTAAGTTTCCCTTTCCAGTGTTTTCAGCTGCTGCTGGTTTTCCTAGTGGATATAATAGATGCTAAATTTACCATGAGCATGATATTTCCAGTTTGAGCCGCCTTTGATTAACTGGCACTCCGGTAATTCAAGACGCTCGTGGCTGTTGCACCTAGCAGATCTTTGGCAGCTCATGTTGGCTGCCCATTTTTCTTGGGAGCGTTCATGGGGAAAGGAATTTTATGTTCTCTAAGGCCCCTGATGGTGAAAAATAAAACACAGCATGACACAACCCCCCTAGAAGGGTCAGGAGGGCAGTGAAAAAGCCCCGATGCTATCGTCCTTTGGAAAGATCTCTGTGCATGTGGTAAACAAGCATTCTGTTTCTCCGTATCTCAGACTGAACCTCACAATTCACAGACTGCTCGGAAATTGGGTAAGTGTTTTTTTACCCAAACTTGAGTAACCGCTTTTAAATGTATGGTTGGAAAATCTGGCTTGTGCAGCAGACCTCACAGTCATTCTCCCAGTGAAATTCAATCCTCTTGGTTTATTTTGTTTTACCTAGGACACCATTGAAGGAAAAAATGGTTTTGGAGGAGATAAATCTCTTTCCGTCCATGTCTATGGCTTTCTTACAGAAAATCTTGTTCTTTCTTTCTCTCTCTCTCTTTATTTCGGCCTTTGGCTTTAATGTTGGGTAGTCTGTTTTCTGCCCTCTGCTTCCCGTAGAATAAAGGCAAAGGAGAAGACCATTGGACATGCGATTTCCTATGGCTGTGGCTGGGTGTCTTTGCTCTCTGCATTCGATAAGTGGTCCAGACAGCGAGAAATGATTTACTGTGAGTCTGCCTTTGCCCTTGCGCTAGGGTTACAATCTGGGAGGTTTTTCAACAGGCATTCTCAGCCCCCATTTTTAATCAGTCTTTCACCCAGATAGGCCAAGAAAAAGTTGTAAAGTCAGAAGAAATGCTGGCATCTGTTCTGTGGCTCAGAACAGAGCAGAGGTTGTCTCCCTTCCATTTTCTGCAAGCTCCAATTTTTTTGTTGACCACACACAAATGGTTCTAATCAGCTTCCAAAAGGCTCTTGCTGGCATTTTAAGATGTTTGCTCTTTGCATTCTTCTCAACATCCCCTTTTCCTTTCTCATCCGAAAGCAAAGAGGATGTTGAAAAAGGGGGGAATTTTTTTCCTTTTTTTTCTTGGGCGGGCGCCCCCCGGGGGGGGGTTGTGTGTGGTTGGTGGTGTGGAGTGGGTGTGGGTG
>NW_024884755.1:14706653-14762711 GCF_019232065.1 Centrocercus urophasianus
TTTTTTTTTTTTCTGTGCTGAGCGATTTTGGGTTTCCATTAGCTGAACACTTCTATTGAAGGGTGTTGTGCAATGAAAGTGCAACGGATATGGAAACCTCTTTATTATGCTTGGAATGTTTATTCGGACATTTGTTTTAGTTGGACCATATAAAACATGGTCATGGCAAGAACAAGCCAGCAGTTCGCTTCTTTAATGACCCTAACTCCGCTAATGGGCTTAGGCTGTCAAGCAGTAATGAATGTTCCTCAATCACAGGTGAATTCAGGTGCTTGTCCATCTGGGGCCAGCTGGGAGATGACAATACCGGTGTCAATCGTCTCCCCAAGAGGTGTGATTGGCAATGCTGCTTGGAATGGAGAGTCCTTCAATCATGCTGCTGCAGCAGAGGAAGCAGTTAAAGGCCTTTTTCACCTCTGATGGCAATGAGATGCTGAAGACAGTGAGAAAAGTTGAAAGCACCTTGGGAAGGAGAAAAAGAAAGGCAGTTGTTGATGTGAGAGCTGTTGTGGCTTCCTGTAGAGAGAGAGCATAGAGGTTGCTGAGAAATAGAAAGCTAGAAAAAGAAGAGGATATAAACCCCAGCAACTGAAAGCATTTGTCTCTTCCAAAAGATTTTCTCTTCTGCTATAATATTGACTGTAAAACATATTCCTTTATACAAACAAAAATAACCCCCAAAAAATGAGCCCTTGGCAAAGGCCAGTAAAATCACACATTCTGAACAGAGCCAGGCCAAGATGGAAAAATAATCAGCCTATTTTTCCTAAAAATCTACCATAATTCTTCACTCCTTTCTTTTTTTTCCTTATTCTTTTTTTTTTTTTTTTTTTTCCTGCCATGCATATGTGTGCAAGTTGCCCCAGTTTTGCAGGTAAGTTTCAGCTGCTCACAGATTCTGTGTCTTCTGGTGAAGCCCAGCATCCTGACTTCTGTGGAGCTGTGTCCAATAGTTCCTGTTTTGGCTTGAGGAACACCAGACATTAAGTGACAAACACCTCCAGAGAAAGGATCCACCACCCCTTGGAGAACCCCATGGGCAATATGATGTTTGATCCTTGGTAATAGCAGCACTTGATCAGACCTTACATGTGAGCTTCTATCAAAGAATTTCAGCCAGTGATTCTCAGAATCAATCAGAAGCCCACAGACTGGAGGAACTCTGATTTTGGTCTATGAAAACATGGAACAGAATGGTGTGACAAACAGGTAGAGGAGCTGGTGGAGCTAATGGCTTGAATCAGTATAACTCACAGCCTTGAATAAGCAGAGCAACGTTTAAAAGAAAAATAGTATTTTATCTGTGTCAAAGGGTTTCTTGCACTTTTGAAATTCAGTAAGGGACTGAAACAATATATAATGTTAACTAACACCTTCATGACCAGGGAAATAAGTGAGAAGGCACAATTCTATCAGCTAATACACGCCAAACCCTTGGGGATTCAATATCTGATTTGCAACAAGTGTAAATTATTCACAGAAAAGCAGCCATCAAAATGAACAGGAGTTGTTCTCATACCTTAAAGAGCATTCCTAATTGGTGACACCACCAACACCAGCTGCAAACTATGATTTTGCAGCCTCAGCCTGGTTCAGAGTATTAAAGTATATAGGCAGTGTACTGGATGGGTGCAGGGTGAACACTGGAGCCTGTGATGTTGCAATCACTCCCAAAGCCATGGATTTCAAATTTTCCTCTGTCAACACCCTCTACAGAGACAAGTGGAAAGTTTACTTTCACAAAGAGAGAACTGGTTCACAATTGCTCTCGTGTCTTCCTGTGGGCTGGATAAATTTGGTTTATTCTGTGTGAGTCATCCCTGCATCGTTTTCTTCTTGGGGCACAGAGGATGGTTTATGAAGGTAACCACATCAACCAGGCAGAAGATGTCTACTATTAATCAAAATTAACAAACTTGACCTTCAGATATTTCCTTTTTGCACAGTTTTTCCATTTTAAATGGGGTTTGGGTGAGTCAAAAATGAGTTGACAGAATGGTGGTGGGGCCAACTGGAGACATCTCCAATTGGCACTCACCAGCCAGACCCCCACCCAGCCTGTAGGAGGCACCAGCATCTTCATTTCTACTGTGCTTCTCCTTCTTGCTTTATCCTTTAAACACCCAAGGGAATTTAGCTTGGTCTGTGAGCCGATGGACAAACAACGAATGCAAGTGGTGACATAATTAAGACTGACAAAAAATGGCTAATTTTTATTCTAATTGAGACAAGCTAGGTATCTGAAACCACTGAAGTACATGGCATAATGGAAAGCCAAAGCTTTGCCCAAAAAGGTCATTAATATGTACATTCCATTGCCAGTGTCCAACAGCTTCCTTTTTATTTTTTTCTATCTTCCTCAATGCCAACTTTTCAGCAACAGCAAGGTAGATAGCGTGAAAATGAAATGTTCTGTTTTCATTATTTTGAACTAATTTTCTTTTGCTATTTTTAACTACTGTAAATGCTATTGCCACAGGGAATAGTTAGAATTATTTTGCCATTTTAGCCGTCTGGAAAGAAATTGAATGAATTTTAGCGTATAGTAGGATGTTACTCTTGCCAACACTTAAGTAAAATAAGTTTGCTTGTGTTATTATAGGACCATAATAATGTAATTACATAGTACTTGCAGGATGTTTTACATCTCTGCAGTAGCGTGACATTAATCTGTGCAATAGCTAAATATTATCTCCATTTCCCAGATTAAGAAAGTATGGAAGAGAGCAAATCTCTGGGACTGTAAAGAATCTTGAAAGAATTATATTAGCACTATATTAGCACTCCTCCAGGAGGAGGCATAGAGTACTCTCTTGAGTACAAAATACATGGGACAGCAAGACCATGGCATCCATAGAGAGACTTCTCTGAAAAGCCCCAGTTCTTCTCCAATACACATTCCATCTTTGGGATCACTCTTCATTCCCTAGAGACAGCAGTCTTTCTCCAAAAACCTTTTGTGTTAATCCTAATCAGACTCGTGGACTTCAGATAAACTCCCTAATGAGCCTTTCCATGGCCAAACTGCATCTTCCCCTTCTTTCCTGGACATTGACCAATGGGAGATTTTGCCAAATTAACTGACAGCAGCACTGATCTGTCAGTCCTGGTAGAAGGGCACAGGTAGGAATTTCTTTCAGCTTCACTCAAGGGTGAAACTGCTTCTGTAGATCTGCAACCATTTGTCATTTCCTCATTCCTGGAGGCTTGTCTTTCTCCACCATCCACGTATGGGGCCACTTCTATTAATAGCTCCCAAGCTTTGCATTTCCTGTGTCCATAGTACTAATGAAAACTCTTTCCTGGTACTTCTCCAGAGGAAAGGCAGTTTCCTCCATTTCCCTGTCCCTATCTGTACATCTGCTCATCTGACCTGTTGGACAATTATGTCCTATGGCAGATTTACACTGAACATCTGCCACTTCTTGGTGAGGTATTTTGCAGTGAAAAGCCACAGTCTGCCTGAGGACAAAAACTGTTTCTCCCTCCCCAGATGACTCTTCCCATTTTGCAGAAGGGAAATAGCAATCCGACCTTTTGCCCTGGTTGACTTATCATAGTGCTGCTTCTGCCTGAGTCAGGCTTCCTCTAGATTCTGTTAAGCTAAATCCTTCATCCTGAGTAATTATAGCTTCATCCTGATGCCGAGGGCTGCTTTAACAGATCGAAGAATAGCAGCTGAGGATTTTGGTCTCTGCAGCTGGGATCAGTTGGGAAGGACGGACATTTGAGATATGTCCTTCAGAGAGTGGCAGAGCAGTTCTCCATGGTGGCTTTGATCTATTTCTTTGTCAGAGAAGTTTTCTTAATGTAGAAGACTGGTACTGATCAAACCCTTCTCCATGCAGTGCACACCACTTCTACAAACAGCTTGGGCCAGAAAGTGCAGACTTCTGATCGTGCTGTTACACCCATCCCCTCAACGGCTGCACCACCAGCTCTCCTCAAGCAAAACAATAAAACTCCGAATACAAACGATATACACAGATCTACTGCTAACCCCAGAAGAGCCTTCTAGAGCTGGTTCAGGTGGCGCAAGAGTTAACTTCCCATCCTCTCTGCCCCCTGCCCTCTCCCCATCTGGAGCCTCTCAGTGCTATCAGACTTCCTGGAGCGATTGTCATCTCTCTGGGAACCGTGCGGTGGGAATCACACGACTCAGAGCGAATCCTCGGTGCTCCTCAGCAGGGATGCTGAGCTGCTGTTTGCGTGCTTGGCAAGCTATGGGCTGTCTGGGACAGAGATGCTTTCCGCATTCGTAATAGGTGCCCCAAACTGGGCATGAGGCTGTGCTGAGGGAAGACAATCAAAGCCTGGAGAAGGGGCAATTTGGAAATAATTTTGGGTTTTCACTCATTTAGGAACTGTGGAGCGAAGGGGAGGGAATGTGTTTTGGGAGTCTGATGAAGCCTGGCACTTTTGAGGTAAACAGAGTTGCCATTTTGGGGGGCACACTTCCTAATTTTTGCTAGGTTTGTATTTTCTGCAGTGAATATGATACCCAAAATGCTGTTGCATTTGGTTTCCATTCCCCCACTAAAGAGACATTTTTTTCCAGACTAATAAATCTGAATCTGAATTTGCAAGTTGGTAAAAAACCAATGACCTGCTTATGCCTCTCATGTTTCAGCTTTCCTGTTTGACGAACAAACTTTCTGCTAGAAGTGACAGATTTTGAATCATTTTGGGGTTCCAAATCAACATCCACTGAAGTAGATTAAAAAAGGCACATGGAACAAACCGTTTCAAATATAGATGGAAGTATTTTTATGAAGGATCTGTCACCAAGGGTTGTTTAGATGGCTTCACCTCAGCAAAGTGTTGGCTGTTGAATATTTTCCCCTGAAAAGAAATATCTTGACAGCAGCTAGTTAAATATTGTGATTTCATATGGCGCCTTTATTTACAATGTGGCGTTATCTTTAACAGCATCTATTTATAATGATCTCTATGAGATAATAAACAGTGCTATCCTATTAACAGGAACCTCAGGGTTCAGCCAACAGCAAGGGGAGCCTGCCAAAAGAGCTAGGTGGCCTTCTATGCAGCACACTGCAGCACAGCGGATGGTATTTTTTATGTCCCTATGTTGCTGTGCTCCTATTCAAATAAATACGCCTTGAAGGTGTGAGGAGAAGTTTATTAAAGTGTTTGAAAACCCATGATAATCTGGAGTGCTCTATAAGGAGAATGGTGCAACTGAACCTTTTCCACCAAGCAGCTCAGTAAGAGGTAAACCAGGAACAAAAGTTGGATGTTTAATCAGAAAAAGTCACATTATTTCCCTGAGAAAGCTCTCTCATCTCTACACTAAATCTCTTCCAAATTATAAATCAGAAAAAAACCCAACAACTATTCTCTACTAAGCCCATGTGAGAGGTGGAAGATTCTCAATGCCCTGACCAGAGGCAGGACCTCTGAGAGGTGACTACTTTTTGTGTGATTTCCATCCTTTTGATACTGGAGGTGCTCCATCCATTCCCTGTCCAAGCTGCTTCCATTGCCTCCCACTGGGCCTTGGGTCCACCTCAGCAGAAGGGGAATTTCGGAGTCATATTGGGGAGTGGCTATGACAGATGGAAGCATGGGTTGGAAAACCGTCTGTGGCCGAGAGCAATGCCTATTTCAGACCAAGAGATCTCCTGCAGCATCCCACAGAAACAATTTCCCTTTCATGCTAATGCCTGCCTGGAAAGCGTAGTGCCCCCCACCAGGGAAAAGCCCATCTTGTTCCAGCACCCGGCAGATGGCACATCCCATCAGAAAGCTTTCCACTCCTTTCATCAAGTTATTTATTGCTTTGCTCCATTTGTGGAGGAAGAGACGGTTTTACCCAACATCTTCAATTTTCAAAGCCAAACAAACTGCTGTATAAAGGCCTCCTGTCACCGTTAGGGTTTATGTGTGTTACATGTTTGACATCATGAGCCATGGCTAAACACGGCTGGGGCTATAAGCTCTAATTATGGAAATATATGGCATAGGAGGTTTTATAGTTTTAATTACAGCCCTAATCCTTCCTTGGACAAGCACCTTGGATCTGCTGCTATCTAAAAAGTCCAAAAGTTTCTATCACACTGCAATTTTCATATATATAGCACCACCCTTAAATTCTGAGGTTATCTGGGATGCAGGACACAAATGTCCTACTGAAAGGCAGCTCCTGCTGTAATGGCTAGGAATTTCTATCCATTTACATACAGACAGATGGTTTATCCTGAAGCATGTCTGGCAACAGTATGGATAGCCATGGGACAAAACAGCCCGGAGAGGATATTGTGGATATAGGGCACAGGAAGGGTTATATTCTGCCTTTCTTCTCCAAGATAAAATAGTAATATTATCTGCACTGTAAAATAAATGATACCTTGGAGAAATATGGACTAGCTCCTGTGTGGGCTCCCAGGAATGCCTGCTGGGATTTATGGCTGCGTGTTTCTGTGCTGGCCAGTAAGTCCCCCGCTCTGCTGGCTCTCAACTGCCATTGACGAGCTCCAAATGGCCTCTTCTCTGAAAAATCCCAGCCATCAGAAATCTCCACTTAAGCAGCCTGGGAACCCTCACCATGGGGAGTGTGATGGGGTGCGTGAAGCTTGAGAGCCTCTGAAATCTGCCTGCTGAGATGCAGCGTTTGAGAAAGTTGTGTATATGAGTATTAACAGATTATGCATTAATGTCTTCTTCTAAGCTGCTTTTCAAGATGAATTCTACCCTTTTCAGCTTTATAGTAGAAACGTGAAAAATAAAAAAATTAAAAAAGGAACACTAAAAACCTCACTTCTCTGTTGCAAAACATTGATGAAAGCAAGCTGGGAAAGGTGGCCACCTCAAGCATGTTGTCTGCAAGGTGAAACGTGCTCCTCATCCAGGGGGTTTGGACTGTGCCTTGGAAACCCATGAAGCATGAGATGTTAAGACAAGGACTTATAAGATGGGCTTGAAGGGGATTTATGACCCTGGAGACTTCACTGAGGCTTTCCATAGGTTTCCCTGCAGCTCTCATAACAACGGAGTCCTAATTCACAGCCCAGCACTAAAAACTTGGACTTCCCTCAAAGAAAATGGAGGAGAGAAAAAAGATATCAAAGAGATCAAAACTGTGTTTGCTGTAACATCAGAAATCAGATGGTGGCAAGGTCCTCTGAAGAAAAAAGGCTTCGGTCTTCTTCCTACCAGTGGTCAACCTGTAGAAATTAATGTGTCAACATCTCCAGGAATAAATTATCTCAGTGACCTTTCCATTCGTTCCCTTATGATGTTGCTCATAAATAAAAATGATTTCTCTGTGTTATTTCACACGATTACAATTAATACAGTGTTAATAGTTTTCCTGTGAAAAATTACCTGTAAAACATTTTTATTCAGGGGTTAAAAGACCTAAATTCTCCCTCCAAACACTCTCCTGCGCCACACACAGCCCTGAAATCCTGCTGCTATGGACATACTAATTCTTTTTAGGGTGGGGAGGCACTTTTCATCTCCCAGCCAGTGGTATCTATTTATTTATTTTATTTTTTTTTAACTGAGAATCCAGCTGAAGCCTAACACCGGGCTTTAACAACTGCTGAGGAGAACTGATTAGCGGGGTGATGTATCGTCTCTCTTTTCTTCACAGATGGGCTCTCCCTATTTCAAAAGAAAACGAGGTCTCAAATATCCCGTTCTTATAAAAAAAATAAGAAAAATAATAAAAAAAAATAAGAAAAATAATAAAAAAAATTGACTTCAGAACAATGGCATGTGCCCTTAGGGCTGCTTTCCAGACCAGGCTGGGGGAGTTAGAGGGAGGCAGAAGATATGCCCTGAAATCCATGAGTGAGCTTAGGAGCTCCTGTTCACAGCCCTTCTGCAAATTCCACCATGCAGGTTTGGCAGAGCACTGGAAAACAGCTCACAAAACACCAAAGCTGGGATATTTTTTTGCCTTATATGCTTTATTCTTGAGCATCTGGTATCATCTAGTGTCTATACCTGACACCTATATTCCCTGTCCCTATATTCCCTGCTGCTCTTCGCACATTGCAAGTGTTGGTGGTGAGCAAATGAGAAATTCAGCAAATTCAGAATTTCTGCAATGGTACAATAACACTTTCTATTACTGCTGCACTTTCAAATAATTAATAAAGGCTACATTTATTTATCTGTACCAAATAACCATCTTAACAAATGGCAAATCATTTTTATAGAGAACAGAATCTTGCCAATAACCCAAGTTTAAAACTAGCTGTAAAACCTCGGGTTGATGTGTTTAAACTGATGTTTGACACATTCTAGTTATGCTTGCAATTTTCTTACAAAAATCTCTTAAATATTTATTTGACGTTTACAAAGGGAAGGATTACTATAAAATATGGCTACTGCACGCAGATGTCAGATACCTGAATGATTCAATTGTTTGCTCTCTGATCTCACTCCTAAAGGGAGTGGCAGTACTTTTGTTTTTTTTCTTTATTTGGTTTCTTTCTGGGAGACAGAGTCTCCAATGTAAAAGGATTAGTGAACACTTAATTAGGGCTAAACTACGCATGGTTTTGCATCAGTAGTGTTAGTATGGATGTGCCAATTTTTAGCAATACTGCTATAAAATTAGTCCACGTGCTGTGACCTGTTTATGGAGGAAAAGGAATGACTTCAATCACATTTATTAGCACCAGTGGAGTAGCTTAGGTGTCCAGTTCATACCCCTTTGTCCCCTCTTCCCATTCTCTATAAGCCCAGAGCTGCACTTAAGGCTCACTGTATCCATGCTATTTCACATGTACCTGACAGTAAAACAGCTTACTCCTGTCCATTTCCATGGACAATCTGCACAGACATAGATGCCTATATGAAATATGCAGCTTATTCTATTTTAACTGCATCAATATATATATCTGAAGCCAGCCTTTTCCATCTGGCAGCTAGTATTTTGGATACAGCCAGTAGGATGCTTCCATCTGGCACTCAAAAAATTTTCCACCATCATATAGCATTTTAAGATATCTAATATCCAGCCCCAGAGAAATCTGTTATAACAGGCTCCCCAAGCACTGGCTTTCTACTTCTTTCTCCTTTCCCTGGCTGCTGAGTTGGATTACAGAGGGAGAATCCCCCTTTGTGTCCCAACAACATGGAAGGGAAAAAGA
The DNA here is from genome assembly GCF_019232065.1 of Centrocercus urophasianus. Lineage (NCBI taxonomy): Eukaryota > Metazoa > Chordata > Aves > Galliformes > Phasianidae > Centrocercus > Centrocercus urophasianus. The sequence continues at coordinate 14,715,779 of NW_024884755.1, forward strand.
TAGGTGCTGTAACAGCTGCCAAGAGAGGCTGTGGATACTCCATCCCTGGAGATATTCAAGGCCAGGTTGGATGGAGCCCTGGGCAGCCTGGTCTGGTATTCAATGTGGAGATTGGTGGCCCAGCATGTGGCAGGGGGTTGGAGATTCATGGTCTTTGAGGTCCCTTCCAACCTGGGCCATTCTGTGATGAATCCACTTCTTCCTTATATCCACTCTAAATCTCCCCTCTTTTATTTTGAAGCCATTTCCCCCATCCTATCACAACAAAACCTGTGACAGAGTCTGTCCCCTTCTTTCTTACAGATGCTAGTAGGGATATTAGATCTACTAATAGTAGATGTGAGTAATGATTTTCTTGTGTTATTTCCCTCCTGGGAATAGCACAAGAAATCCTCTTGTTCCCATTCTATACCATTGCAGGCAGTTAAATTTGCCTCTCTCCAAATAAACACGATCCACATTTCAATTTTTCAACAAAATTTGATGCATTCTGGCTGCCTGGTAGACTTCTCTGTTTTCAATGATCCTAACGATGAGAGTGGAAGAAATAACAAGTTCACATTCTGATAACAGCACAATTTTTTTTTAAATTTATGTCACATTGTGTATCTCAAATCCACATAGGTTGAGTTTGTTGCTGGGATGCCAGGCATTCGGATGGGCAAAGATATAACAGTGCCTGGAGGCTGGAATGTTGTCAGGAGGATGGAAATGCACTGTAAGATCCCCATCTGGAATATGTGGAGGGCTCCAAAAAGCACAGAGCTTGCACACAGCACAGTGAACCAAAACTCAACCTCAGCATGCACAGCAGGACATTTCTAAGGAGGTTTTCAAAGGTTGCTGCAGAGCTATTGGAACCACTTCTCATATAACCCTGCCAAGAGAGCCAACACCCCCAATAACCTTTGATTTAATACTGCCCCGATTGAAGTCAGTGGTAAATTTTTTGTTGCTTACAGTGGAGTTCATGACTCCATAATTATACAGGGCCCAGAATTACAGAAAGAGTAATTTCAATAAAAATGTCTAAAATATATTTTCTAGAAGAGTCAAGAGTATAATCTTAACATCGTGGAATATGAAAACTGAAGAGCTTACCCAGGACCCCACGTTACCCCTTTTGAGCCCCTAGCAGGTACAGGATAGGGTGCACTGCCATGTGTGAAATGATTATAGCCATTTTACCATATGCAGCTTCTGCAGATTGTCTTTGCAAATTATTTATGCAAAGTACTATGAAAAGCTCTTTGTGAGCTACAAAGTCCAAGCAAGAAGTACGTTCTTCCTGAATTAGTTAGCCTGGAATTATTAATTACAATAACAATAAAAATAAACCTAAAAACATGAAAATGGCTGCTAAGCTCTGTAATCAATGCTTCCCTCATTGTAAATCTTGTGTGGTCTCATTTCTGGTCAGCGTAGAAACAGGAAATGTTTTCAAAGGAATCGTTACAAGGGACCTCTTTGTTATTTGGCCGTGCAAGGCTTCACACAATGAAGCCTTAATCTTGGATTAAGTAGGTGCTACTGTAACACAGTAACTAATTACATCATGTGTGGGAGCATTATTATTGATAAGCACAACAATAGTAAAAGCAGCAATATTAGTAAGGGGCTATTAAGTGGAACACCTCCACCTTGGGAGGGTTTTCTCAGGAAATCAGTCCATGCAGCTTCTGAGCAGTTACAGGCACCAAAAACGTGTCCGGTGACATGTCATCAACCCAGTGGCTGCCATGTATGCTTTTCTCTTGAAATATTAATTAAAGGTTTTGCATATCCTACATCACGTTCTGGGGAAGACAAATCTGCAGTGGCTGCTTGCCTGGATGTCTGCGAGGTTTCTATTGGAAAGAATTTGGGAGGTGTCCAGTCTGGATAGCATGGGAGAGCTCAGGAACCAAGATTGCCTCCTTGGTTCTCTCCTAAATCTGGGAAAGGAGCATACAAGACTTCTCCCAGTGGAACTTTAAATCTCTTTCCCTAATAAACTGCTTTCCCAATAAAGTACTACCACGTGTAAATGCTAACTGCTCTCTGACTCCCAGTACCCACCCAGAGCTGCTCACTGGGGTGCTGCTTCCCTTGTACACCCACCCTTGTAAAAAGCAGCAGACTGTGCCCCTTTAATAAATTACACCATAAATTTTACAGACTTTACTCCAGCGACTTTTTAAGCCTTGCTTTGGTTTTGCAATATCATCTTGCAATAGGAAACATCCTTCAAATGTTTAGATTAGAGGAACAGAATTTAATCCACTCAAGTTACTTTAAAGTGTAATAAATAAATAAAATGTACCCTCTCTTCAGAATGAAATATGACACACAAAAGGGAGACAAGCAATTCTGATATCTGATAAAAAGGGTCCGTATTTCATTTTATTTTATTTAGCATCTGTTTTCTGTCCTAAAAATCTAGTATCTATGACACTGACAAATTAACTAAAAATGTGAAACACTGGAGAGCTTGTTTTGGTCTGAAATCTTCTAGTCTAAGAATTAAGAAGAAAAATAGATCAAGTTATAGTCAATAGTGACACAGTGCTCCCACCCAGAATAAGACTCAGTAAATGTCAGTGTCCAGGACCTGAAAATGGGAGAAAGATAAATATTTGACTGCAAGGCCAATAACTGCTATAGATGTGCACTTCTTTACTCCCACAGTAGGTGAGTCTATAGACAGAAAACTGAACTGCTTCTTCTAATGATATGGGGATAAATCCTGGGGGGCAGATGAGCCCATTCTACCTTCTGTGAATGCCATCACCAGCGTTCATAAATAGGACCAAGTGAATATGGCAACACTTTTAGGAGTTTCCACTTTTTCAAAGATTGTTCCTGTTATCACCAGTATGATTTATAAAATAGTGGAGTTGTCACTGCGTTTTCTTTTAATTTAATAAATACAATTTTCTTCTTCCCAAGTAGAAATGAAGATTGAGAGGCTTACTTCTGCTTCCTCATGGGTGTTGCTTCTTCCAGAAGACACGTTAAGGTTGGGGGACTAACAGCAATGTGATTCTGCAGCAGAAAATAAGATATATGTTGCATTGCGTGCAGTCTTAATCTCATGCTTCCAGACATTATGCTGAAGGAAAAAAGAAAAAGAAAAAAAAAAAAATCAAGAAATGATTCTTAAGACTGTATAATGAACATAAGAAGAGCTGGGATGGAAAAATAATTCTCAGAGTCTCCATAGATGACAGAATACTGACCAGCCCTGCTCAAATACCACAGCAGCGAGCAGTGATTAGCTTCACAACTGATCTAAGCCGTGTCCCTCTCCTGAAAAAGCACACCAGGACTGGGGCTCTAAATCTGGTCTTTGACACAGCAGAGTTAATCCTTACTTGGGAGGGGAGTCAGACTCATTAATTTCATACACCTTTGTTTACTCTGAGAATGAGCTCAGAACTCCCTTTGAGTCTTGCACTGTGCTTTTGACTGTCCTTCTTTCTGCATGCTGTACACAGTAGTTGGACATGGTCTGTAGACCTCTGCAGTTGTTATTTTTCATCAGGAAGATGGCTTTTAGCTGCAGGGGTAAACCTCACTCCATGCTGGGCAAATGTTGGGTGGAAAAATATTTCACAATACGAAACAAGTTGGAATAAGTTAGAAAAGAGGAAGTCGACCAATCCACGGTGGTGTTTGGTCTTGGTGTAATATTTCAAAGTTCCCTGTTTTGAAATTATTAGACCACCAAAAAAGTGAAAGGCTGCCAAAAGTTACTGTAAAAGGTAATAATTGTTAATAACTTGGCATCTGCTTGCTCATTTGAGCTGCATGGTTTTGGCATTCATTAAAGACAACATTGTAAGCAAATAAAAGAGCAACTGCCTGGCACATAAAATTGTTAACCACATCATAACTAAATATTAAATGCGAGTTTTAAACTCAATTTATAGCTTATAGAAGGATCTTTGCAGTGACCTTAAGAATAAGAGAAGAAAAGAAGAATCAACCATAAACAGTCATATCAAGATTTTAAAGAAGTAATTGCAATGTCCTTGACCTTGAAATGATCCATTTTCTGAATTAGCACAGGAATTTAATTAAAGCTTCAAAAAAGCTTTCATTTTAGGTTTGAGTTACCAAATATTTAGAGATCTAGTGCCCAAGCAAGCCAATGGAAACATTCCTGCTCACTTCAGTGAGCTTTGGATCAGGCCCCGCATGGCTTCGGATATCTCATTTCAAAGGATGGACCCAAGGTCACTGTAGGAGAAAATGTCCTCCTCTGGCCAATGTTATCTGAGGTCATGCATCCTAGGGATCCTGAAGGTGGTTGCAGAGCAAGGACAAGTTATGGAAGAGCAAAATCTCAACTGCTTCCATTCATATTATCTTGCTATTACTACACAGCAGTTTCAGACTATGACAAGGTTTCTTTTTCTGCCCTTCCCAGCAGCTGAGGCCAGTTTGACCTGATGGCAAGGTCAGTAAATCTCTACACCTAGTCAATGCCAGGGAAGCAACGTATTCCTGCCAATAAGCCTCTGTCTCCCTTCTATTTCCAACAAAGAGTCGTAAGTATTACAGCTGCAGAATGTTAGAGACTCATCCAGAGGTCACTGAAGTCAGTAGACACCTTTTCTATTGCCTTTAGTGGGCTTTGGACTGGGTTCTTAGTCACCATTAGCAAGTCAGCATTTACCAGAAGTGATATCTGAGGCCCCCAGCTATTTCCTGTTCTCAGCATAGGGAAAAACAGAGATAGCTCGAGTGTCATCCAGTGGTTATGTTTGGCGTTGCTGACTTGTAAGTGAGCAGCTCCATCCCAATCCCACGTATCCAGGGCTCTGCTCCGTGACCCAGTGTGCAAATGGAAGGAGCAGACTTCAAGAAGTGCACCTTCTCTTACTCATCCTCTTCTCATCACAATCCCAAGCAGAAGGTAATTTCAGGGGGCTGTAAATCCCAAACAAGCACTGACTTTCTAGGTTGCTGATCAAACTCCTGTCTAATTCCTCCTTGGGTCAGACCCACAGTGAAGCAGATGACAATTTTTTTGAAACATGGATAAAAAAGACAAGCAGGGAAAGAAGACATTTCCCTGAATTCTCAATCCCAGCACATACTGTACAATCTCAGCTCTCAAAAGGCATTTCTGCAAACTCACAAAGACCAATGCCTTCTTATTTTGGTTCAACAGAGGCCTGGTTTATTACACAGCTTTTGTTTTCATTAGTGAAATTCACTGAACTGTTTTCTCAAGACTTGCCAAACAGCTTAAAATGTAATACCATTAAATTTGAGGTCCTACTGGGAAAAGTAACGCAAACTTAATTAAAGTTAACCAGAGTTTTCTCTTTCTGCATTGCTGTGTTTTGCAGGGTTGGAGTTAGCTCATAAAGCACTTGCTCACTCCTTGCTCAGGCTGGGAAGGGTGATGGAATTTGCTAAGAGCTGGAAGGCAGTGGGAGGGAGATGGAGAGGAGAGAAAGAGCAACAGAAATAGATGGGGGAGAATGGAGAAAGACTGTTCACTTTCTTCGTCTTCAAGGCCAGGCTGGATAGGGCCCTGGGCAGCCTAATCTAGTAGGTGGAAATCCTCTCCACTGTAGGGGAGTTGAAACTAGATGATCTTTAAGGTCCCCTCCAACATAAGCTATTCTTTGAATTGCTTTCTCTGGTGTAGAACATCCCAAATTTTCATGTTAATCTTCACAGCATCCCCACAACTATCACAGGAATGGGGTGATGTTGATAAGAGTCAAATACTTCGCAACATTACTCTTCATAATATCCCCTTTGTAACTTTGGTTTCTTCTACCTTTTAATCCTCATGTTATCCACATCACCACTGTGGGATCCTTCCTCTACACATGGCAAAGACCTCTCTCCACTCCAGGAGAGGGGCAGCAGGCAGAGGTTGATGTGGCCAAGAGAAGGAACGAGCTTTGCCTTCAGGAGCTACAACTTTGTGCCCTTGTATAATCAGTGAATATACAGATGTTACAATTAAGAAACATCCAGGAAAGTTAGGCTATGTAAGATTATTGCAACAAGAAGGTAATAAATGGAAAATACTTACCAATGTTGTAGGCTCACAACATCCTCCACAAGGAGTGATCTCCAGAAAAAGACCCTTCCTCAGTGGCAGTCAGCACTTAAATGGGATCTAGGAGGGTAGAGCTCCACCCCTGCTGGTAGCACAGGTGAATTACCTTCACCTGTGCTCCTGTAGCTGACTTATTGCTTGCCTCAGGTGGTCAATTAGAGGTTTAGCAGTTCCCATACAGTCCTCAATAAGCAAACATGGTGCTTGGAGGTGATGAAATGGTTGCATCTCCCATAGTCAAATCAGAAGTAAAGTTCACATCTCAGCACTTCACAAAGTATTAAATATCCCATGGTATTTAGGATGAAGGTGAAAACACAGCACCTAATATTTGACCAGATAGAACTTGGGTAATTGGGTGTCTTAAACATCAAATATTTGCCTATAGGTAAGTATCATATTCAGATTAAATTCCTCTAAAGAAAAGCAAAATACAGAAGGATATAAAGAGATATTTTGGGATTTTAACTCTTCTTGATCTTCTTCTCATCTATTGTTACTCTTCTGAGCAAAGCTCAGTTCTGTCTCAACTGCTGAATGAGCTTATTGCATATAGTGTTAATAAAACATTGACCAAAAATTAGTAGAAGCGACTGATTCCCATTCTAAGTACATTTTCTAAGGAAAACTCTCTTAGAAATTGTTCAAATGGCTGCTGCTCATCACCAGACTAAGGGGTGTTTTCAAGCTACATATGTTGCAAAGTATGTTACAAAGACAGTGATGAGACTAGGAAGTTTAGCGTACAAAATATTGAATCAGAATTCTGTTTCTCAGATCAAAAAAATAAAGCTTCCTTGTGTTCTATTCATCCACTTAAAACTCCCCCAACATTGATTTTTATGTATTTATTTATTTGTAAATCTCAGTAGGAGGAATTCATTCCTTACCTTAGGTAAAAAGTATGCAGAAAATAAACAAACAGAAACAGAGGTGGCATTCGGTAATGGAATAGTTAATTATTAGTTTTCTGAAGTCCATCCCTTTCTTTCTGTAAGTCTTTTTTTCTTATAGTTACTGATCTGCAGAAGATATCTGCCATAGATCTGATCGGAAATTTCCTAAACATCAGAATTTCTGAGCTAAAATTTGTATCTCCAGAAGTATATGCAGTATCTTCATATTTAAATTGAGTCTGAAATATTCTACCATAGAGAAATTCCACTATGGCTGAGGCTGAGATTTTTTTTAATCTTTTTTTTTTTTTTTTTTTTTTTTTACATTTTATCAGTAGGGCTTAAAACAAAATGACATGGCCTTGGACAACTCATTAATTTGCTCTTTCTCTCCCTAATTATCTCCACTTTGTTCCCCAAAGGTGGAGAAAGAGTTTGGCTTCATCTCTGCTAGTGACGCAGCTGGATGCTATTGAAATAATGTTATAAACAAGGGTGAAATATTTATGCTATGTAGGCAGCAAATATTCTGGGACACATTTCTTGTGGAGGAGAAAAGCAGTTTCATAAGGCTGTTATTTTTTTTCCTTGCTGCCACCTCATGGAAACCTGGGGCAGCAGCAGTGGCAACTTGTTTTTTTTCTCCCCACAGCACTTAGACATCAGCCCTGCTGGGAGCACTGCATACTATCTGCGTGTTGATAAGAGGGACAAGAATAGCCTTCTGGTCCTCAGAGAATTAATTTATTTTCTAAAAACTGCACCAGTTGCAAAGTTATCACTTTCCCTTTTGTTCCAACATGGGTAACAACACACGTGAGCAATGCAAAGCCACATGGCTCTATCTGCAGGCCACTTCCTGACCAGAAACAAGAACTGGGACGTCTCTTTCTTTCCACTACCCCTAGAGAACAACTATTTTTTGGGAGCAAAACTACGCCTACATGGAAAGTTCCCATTTCCTCCTCAAAACAACAAAAAAAAAAAATTAAAAAAAAATTTTAAAAAAAGGCTCTTGTCTCCTCTGTTCCATGGCTGGGGCAGGTTCCCGTTGCACTGTACCATGGCCCTCACCTTGGCTGGGTGCCCAAAACTCCCGTCTGTTTTCCAGACAGGAAACATGAATCAAAATAACATGACATAAAAACAGTAATTAGCTTTTGTGTGTGAGGCTGCTAAGGCCTTAATGAGGAACAGGCTTGTAATAAAACTCTTGGCTACTCTCTGCAAACCTCACTCTCTCACTCGCGCTCTTTTCAGTTCATCATTTATTTTCTCATAGGGAGAAGTGAGGAGAGAAGGAGACGCTATCTGTGAATTGATCTTCCCCATCCTTGCTTAATTATCAGGGAGTCTGTAAATGTTTTGACACTTTTTTTTTTCCATTTTTCTCTCCCACCCACAATGCTCATCTCTCCCCACGATTCTACTCTGCTGTTAAAGGCAACCTAAGATCTCTGCCTTGAGCAACATCTGAGCATTTAATGGAAGTCCAGGACCCTATGGGTCACTTGGGGTTACCACACTCATCCAAGAATAGTTTTTAGATAGTTGCTCCATCAAGTGACCCAGGGCAGTCATGGTGAATCCAAACATCACCATGTGTTTGAACAGAGTGAATGATGTTGGATCCTGGGAAGTCTGATCTAGTGGTTTGGCAACACTGCCCACAGCAGGGGGGTTGGAACTAGTTGAACTTTAAGGTCCCTCCAACCTAAGCCATTCTATGATTCTACGTTGCAGAGCAGCAGGTTCACCAGGAGGCCAAGAGAGCTGTGCCAGCACCAAAGAATCACCTCTCCAAGCACCCTTAGCATGGAAAACTTGGATCTCAAAAGGGAAATATCGACTCCAGTTTCTTTGTGCATGGATGAATTTAATTTCCATCAGAAGCAGCTTCAAGTCGTAACAGTAAACTCTCATCCAACTCTCATCCTAAACCTGGCATCAAACAGGCTCAGATTAGCCCTCAAAACTAGACCTGCCTTGATAGCACAGCTGCAGCTGTGTAGGAGTTATAAGACTCCATATGTCCAAAGCATAAGCCCTACTTTGATTCCACCTTCCTGATATAACCATATTTCCGTGCATTTCTCTGTCTGGATGACTGAAAGCTCCCCCACAGTTTTAATGATTTGCAGCTCAGGGGTGAAGTTCCCTTGTGGTCAGCCTGTTCAGAACTACATTGCACAGATACAAGACAGTTGCACTCTTTCTAGAAGGACTCTGAATATTTACTAGGCTCAGCCATCATCCACTCATATATTGCCAAATCCAATGGACTTCACCAGGTGGGAAGAAAGAGCAAAATTGTGTACCACTTGTCTCCAGAGGTTTTGCTCCCATTTCTCACATCTTCGGAGTCATTAATAGTCACAGCCACTAAGATCATCCAACCTTTATGGGGAGTACACTTTCTTATGGAATACAGAATGAGAGAATATATCAGGAAACACAAGTTGCACGTTAGACATGTCTGGAGAGAGCATCCACAGATAATCCACTTCTGTGGAGCAAGCCACAGATGCTCTCGGAGAGCATCCTTCCATGTTGGGTCTAACCTGATGTTAGTGCTCTGGGAAGTGGTGCTGACCAATTAATTAGCCATCTGAAAGAGCACCTTGGCTGCTGACAAACAGTTTGCATTGCTTAGTGCTCCACCTCACAGCTGGCAAAGCCCAGCAGAGCTGCTGGAGTCAGAGAAAATACCTTCTGGGAGACTTCAAAATGGGTTGTAATTTTTAACTCCGAGTGCTGCAGAACTTGATAACATCAGATTACAGCTAGCAGGAACAAAACTTTTCCCTGGCAGCTTTTCAGTGGAAAATGCCATCCAGTTGAAATCAAGACTTCCGATCAGAAAATGTTGTTGTCAATGAAGTTTTGTTTCGCTTCTTTTTTTAAATAAGCTGTTTTGACTGGGCTGAAATATTATGTTTGGACCTTGCTGGAGTGAAATGCCTTGATTTTTATTTTTATTTTTTTATACTGTCTTTTCATAACAAAATTGATTTAATTTTACACTGAATAATGTGTGTTTAAAATAAAGGTATGTTGTTCTGATTTGTCTTTATCAGAACAGATTATTTTAATTCATCCTGAATAATTCTGTGTGTGTATTTGAAGAGACAATACGTTTTTCAAAAGGGTAGGTGCTTTTTTTTTTTTTCATATTTGGCACTACACCAAATTTGGAAATGTCAGAATTTCTACTGGACTTCCAGTGAGGTTCAGCCCATTCCATGGTGTAAAGCAAGAAGAAAACCCACATAAAACAATCAAATTGATGTAGACATTTATTACTTGTGAGAGTTGTAAAAGCATCACATGGCTTTCTCATAAAAAGTCATAAACCCTATTTACAGTCCCTGCATTATTATTCTAGTAACTAAAACCAGTGACTCTATGAAGTGCATGAGTGTTCAGCTAACTCTCTCACAACTAGTCTGGAACTGCAGAAAATACTTACTGCTTTCAGAGCAGGGGGGGGTTGCATTTATTTATTTACTTATTTATTGTGTTTACCTCTTCCATTTATGGCTTGGCCCCTACCCAAAAGGTCAAGGTTGTAATTATTTGTACTCCATGATAAGGTTGTAATTATTTGTACTCCATGATAACAACTGCAGAAATTAAATTGGTTAAATGCAATCACGCTTTTGTGAAAACTAATGGTGTTCAGGTTACATTTTGGTACTCAGTAGGATTACAGGCTTTAGTAAAAGAGCTTGTCCCTATATGCAGTGGTGCATCCAACACCTGCAGCCTCAGGCAGTGTGTGTGGTTACAGGTGAAATTTATTTCAGGTGATCACAAAGTCCAATAAGGCATGTGAAAAAAAAAATTGATGATGTTTTGGATCAAGTCTAGGCTTTTCCTATTAGGAAATGTTGTTTTCTGTTGCTGTTGTCCCGAAGAAAAAGAAAAAGAAAAAATCATTAAGCATCATTCAGGAAGATTCGTTTGTTGTTCCATGTTCTTAGCTCAGTGAAATCAATGAAAAAAGGTCAGCTCCAGAGAGAGAGAGTTTTGTCGTCACATTAACCAGCAGTGTTGCCATTGCAAACACATTGTATTTGGGTGTTGTCATCTCTGGAATAAAGCACCGAAGCTTTTCGTCCGAAGCCAAAATTTCCCTCAGACTCTCTAATGTGAAGAGCTTTTTGCACTGCCTGTAGAAGTGACACCCCCTCCTTCTTCAGGGAAAGCTCAAAGCAGCTCTGGAGAAGAATCAACTGGAGATGTTTGCAGAGTTTTGCTTTATTAGGGGTCTGAGTAAAGGGAAGTTCTGTTCCTCATGTTGGCTTTGAACCTACAAAACTTGGGCTTATGGAACACGATCCTCTTGACAGTAACATAAATGCTCATGTTTTCTTACTTTTAATGTCTCTCATTTATCACCCTTCACAGACCCAAGGAGTTCATCTGAGAGGGCAAGTGAGCTTTGCTGTTTGCTGGTGGAAGATCTCTGTGGCAAACTCTGATCTCACATGGATTTTCATTTCATTGGCATCACTATCGTCGTGCCCAACTGTAGCAAATTTTGTAACCTTGTCACAGTTATTTTCAGCATTTTGCTTCTATACACGGCCAGTACATGAGCCCAGGCCTAAAAATACTTGATTCCAGCCAGTTTTTCCCTACAGGTTTGGGAACTCGCATGTGTTGACTGAGCTCACCCAATACCAATTTCCAGAGACTGAACATCAGCTCAGACCAATGTCTCAGAAAAATGAAATATTAGAGAGCTGCCCTGGGCAATTTATAGGTCTATCTCTGCTCTCCCATGGCTGCAACTACCCAACACCAGCCCGCTTTTCTTGAGAATAACCCCGAAAATCAGCATGTGATGAGCTGATAAAATTGCTTTGCTGGCCATCAGGAAGGGTTAAAACATCTGAGAAAAGGAAAAGCAAACGTTTATGTTTTCAGAAACAATTAAACCCTTTCGAAGTATCTTCCTTAAAGGTAGCAGAGCTGCCTTCTCAGAGAAGAGGTGTCCCTTAGGGAGCTTAGAAGTGAAAGCACTGCTTTCCTGTCTGCCTGGGGAAAAGCAGAGATAACTGTGCCATGTCCTCCTGTACTCTCACGCATGCTCACAGTATTCTCCGGCTCGTGTACACGCTTAAAGGACACGTGGTATTAGTCTTTATGATTCAATTATCCTGCGGTAGAGCTTGGACGTGTGCAATATATCGAAAGCCTTTGGGAGGCTATCAAAATTTAATAGGGAAAATATGGCATTTTTAAATTTTTACTTCCAACTCTTGCTGTCAAATGATTTGTTTGCTATTTTTATAAACACACGATGGTACCACTAGGGAGGTATGGGGACAAGAATAAACTGAGCTGGCTAATCTAGTCACAAAGCCTAAGGACTGATTAACCCCTTGAGTGCCATTAATTGGGATTTCCAGATGCTCAAGACTTACAACCAGGTCTGACTGTCATTTTGCAGTGGAAAACCATCTTTCCCTAGGCAGCAGGGCAGGGTGAAGTAAAACGAATGGGTACATTGTTTTGTATCTCAGTTGCTCTAGCTGTTCTGCCTGTGGTTAATTGTACAGATAATATTTTGTAGGCAATTATTCTGCAGGCTTGGCTCTGCTCTCATTCTGAGTTTCTCCAAAACACCACTGTACGAGGATACGATTCCTTGTGCCTTTCCTATTGCTGGTGCTTCCTTTCCTCCATTCTCCCAGCTTACTCTTTTGCTTGTTTCTCTTGGAATTGCTCATCCAGCTCTTCAGTTTCTTCTGATTCTCATTGTTTTTTTCAGATCTCAGCATCCTCTATCACCAAGTTTACTATGGTCTTGGAGCCTGTGCCTTTCTCATCATCCATACACTTTATATCTATCAAGTCCTGCCCAGCCACACAGTCACTTCTGCTGGTTTGATGTCCCCATCTGCTCATCTTCCTTTCCCTTTTATTCTTCCCATTTACCTGTTGCTCATCAAGTCCATCTTGCTCTTTTCAAACAGACACTTCTGAGGTCTTGATCATCTGCCACACAATAAAACTCACTTCTCTCTAACTCCTCTTTCTCAGGAATCCATTTCTACCTCCATCTATGTAACACTTCTGTCGGCACCTGCAACTTTAAAGCCAACTTTTAAGCACCTCTTTGATTTCACACTTCTTGCTCTACCTGCTAAGAATGTCTGCACTAACATCTGGCACAGGCAATGTGCAAGCCAGAAATTTATTTTACAATAAAACATCCAGAAGTCCACTGACTTACAAGCTTTTCCTTTGAAATGCAGAGGTGCAAGCTCACTTTTCCTTTTCCATGTTGACTTCTCTTTTATGCTCAGGACAAATGGTATTCCTCTACCAAACACTCAGCACTTCCTCTTCTTCCCTCTTATTCCATTCAACTTGCAAGGAATTTGCTACACACTTCCTATTGGAGATCCAAAAGCTACACAACTCTAATGTAGCGTTGGACTCGTCATAGGTTGGCAGCAATGAAATGCCTCTTAGTATTCAGTATATTTAACTGGCTGTTTCAACACCACCTGTTCTCCAATCTGGTCTACTTATATACCACAATTTATTTTTGTACTAATGGGAAAATACACTGAAAAATAAATTGTGTGCTTTTCATGTGCAGTTATTTCCTCAAAAAGATGGCCTTGGAAGAGAACCTTGAGTGTGCCTTTCCTTATGAATCACTGTCTGCAAAGTGTCTGTAGCTTGAACTGCAAATCCCTCCGCATAAAGAGGAGATCATATGGAATGCATGCGTTTTGTAGGCAGGGAACATTGATGTTTGCATCTGCCTTTGATTCAAGGAAAGGTCAAAAAGAAGCAATATCATTTTACAAAGAAAGGAGACAGTTCCAAACCATGGTACCGTTTGTACAATAATGGCTTTGTAAAATGACTCACTCAGGCTCGTCAAATTAGCCACTACACTCACACAGTTACAGGGACTGTTTGAGTCAGCACTGAAAATTAAAAAACAATGCACACGTAATGCAAGCAATTTAAACTGGATTTCTCTTTGCCTTTCATTCTCAGTACTTAAAATGTAGTTGCTTCCTATTAGAGAATGAAAAGATCAGGTATACCAACTGGGTATCTTGTACAATGGAAAAGGAAAGGAGCAGTGAGTGACTGAAGCTTTTAGAAATGACAGCATTAATGCTTGGTGACCGTATCACACATAATCTTTTGCCTGAGGATATCAGGACAGAATTCTCTCTCCCTTTCTCCTGCTTGGTAATACTTTCATCCATGACTTAACTCCAAAAAAACAACTTGCAGTGTAAGGCAGCAGGTGGAGGCTGCCAGACTGTTAAATTTGTAATTTAATTTAATTTAATTTAATTTTGCTCCATTTCAGACCATTTTATGATATGTCATTCATTTATATGTCTTTTTATATAACACTGAACAAGGTTTGACTGGTTTATGGTAGGAAATCACAAAAAAAGATGGACTCTGTAGGAGAAACAAATCTGTTTTGGTGGAGAAATGGAGAGAGGTGACCAAGTGGTCCAGGAGGAGACTCACGCTGCTGTTGCTGGCCACACACCTGGGACAGTGAAGGATCTGATGCACGGCACTGTGGAGTGCAAGTATTATGAAATATTGCTGTCAGCAGATATATCTTTAAGCAAAAACAGATTTCCCTTCCCTTCCCTTCCCTTCCCTTCCCTTCCCTTCCCTTCCCTTCCCTTCCCTTCCCTTCCCTTCCCTCTTCTTTAGAAAAACAAGCAGTCCCTGGTCCGTGCTCACATCTTTATTTTCATATTGCCACTGACACATTGAATCCTGACAAGCCAAGTTGTATCAATTTCCTTGATTAGCACCAAAAGTAAATTTACATCTCGTGTTTCATTTCCAGTTTGCTGTTCTGAATTTCAGGTGTAGATACAATGAGAACTCAGTGGACTGTATTTCCTTAAGGACTACTGGTCTGCTTGACTTTTTTGGTACCCATTCTCCCATTTGGTCATACTTTTCCTCCAAAGAATGGGATTAAAAATCGCTTGGCCTGGGGGAAAAAGAAAAAAAGAATTCATTTTCAGAGCAAAGCTTTTGTGTATTTCAAAGAAAACAGACATTGCAGTAACTGTGGGTTTCCTCAGCCCCTGAAGACTGTGGTGACCTTTGAAAGAGACTGTGGGCCACCAGAAGCTAAATATGCTTACTTTGGTTAGCTTGACATGAGTTACGACTCTGGAATGCTGAGGTCCATGTTCTTGATCTATTTAGGTATAACGAAGGGTTATAACATAAAATGAGATCAACAGATTGCCATCTGGCAAAACGAAGACTGAGAAAGGATACAAGCCACAATGTAATGAAGTTACAGTCAAAACCTGGGATCTTACTTGCCCTTAACAACAATATCTGCAATTTTTTAAAACTCCTTTTCTCATCTACATCCATCTCATTATATTGATATGAAGAAGGAAAAAAGAAGAAAAATCTTCATTAATCACCTTGGAATATAAGCTGGGACTCTGGAAATTCAGCTGGGTGCTTCAGTGTTTAGACTCTTAAGTAAATATTAAGTCTTTTCAATGATGATTGTGAATATGACCAAAAAAAAAAAAAAAAAGATGAAGTTTTAATTTGATATATTAGTACTTAAGTGTACCTGAGTCCATTTTGAATCTATCACTGAAGTGACCCTTGTCTGTATTTGGGCTGTAAATGCATCCATCTTACACTGCCCAAGGACAAGTACCATCATCCCAAGTTACATCAAGAACCAAATCTAAATCATAGGAGCTATTTCATTTTACAACTACAGGAAGCAGAGATAGGCCTCAGTCTAAATCTGAGGGTGATTATGGTTTCAAAATTCAGTTTCATGCTCATGTCCAACATCTGCTTGGGCTGAGCCTTAGCAGGAATGCATTGTTTTCCTTGGATTTTGACAAGTGCTAAAGTTTTTCTGTGCAGTTGTTACTGCAGTACCTTTCCAAGCAGCACCGATTCCGACCTTACATCTTGTATATTAATGTTCTTCAAATCACTGCTCAGAAATACACACGTGGCTGATTTAGTGCTTCATGTGCAGCACATCAGCCTGTTTTCATTATGCTAGAAGCCTCAGACATGACTCTGAACATCATTACATCAAGTGGGACACGAAAGCAAACTAATAGAAATGTCTTTTTTTTTTATATTTTGTAATTCAACCATATTTCTTATTGTGTTGCCACTAACATCATCCCATACTATTCCCTACAGGTGGGACTGTGGCCGCTATCTTCACTGAAGGCCTTCAAGACCAGGTGGAACGTGGCCCTGGGCAACTCTATCCATGGCAGGGGGTGGATGGACAGTCTTTGAGGTCCCTTCCAACACAAGCCATTCTATTATTCTGTGAACGTCTTCCCATACCAGCAGAAATCCTCCAAGGAAAAAGTTGTGAAGACATATCCTTTGTTGAGTGAAATTTTCATTCAGAAGTGAATAAAGGAAGCACTGTATGTGACATATTGACATCTTCTTCTTAATGCATTCATTTTTCAGCAAGAAGAAAGGAAAAAAGACAACTAGCTTGAGTTTACCTTTGTTTCTGGGGTGCACAAATGGATCTCTGAATGCAGCAGAACATCTTCACTGGCAGCATTTTCCAGAACAAAACCAGATTTTTGCTTTTTAACAGGAGAACGACAGGAATCAGGGCAGAATTTCTTGTCACAGGCAGAACTATGCAGTTCTATTTGCTCTGGCACGCTGCCCTTTTATTTATATGAACTTACAGCCATTTTTCACTGTGCAGGGCCATCCCCTAGAGAGTCTGTTTCAGAAGGAAATCTGTCTAAACTTTGATGAAAACTGTCATGTTTCCTCCCTTTCCTAATTTGCCTTGGGTCTACGGGCCCCCCACAAAATGGTGGAAAGAAATTCATCCACTGATAACAAAGCTGCTCAGTGATTTATTTATTTCTTTATTTATCTGGTATTTATTCATTTATTTACCTTCACCATTTTCTGGGTTAGCCCCTATACAAGCCAGGCAGCAGTAAAGGTATTTGCTAGCAAACAAGACTGGGGCCACCTAATCAACTATTCCTATGGCAACTTGGGCTCTGGTTTGGATGGAAAATAAGTTTTCAGCAGCAAGTTAACTAAGCAGAACTACCACACAGCAGCTGTAAATACATGCTTGCTGCTGTGGCCATCTGCTGCTGAAGGCCACTGAACAATAGCTATTTTCAGGAAAATGTTCAGTTTCTTTTTGGTAATTCCTCTAATAAAGGCCAAGCCAATAGGGAGATCATATGTTGGTTGGTGGGTGGCCTTAATGATTTTACCATAAAAGTAATTCCAAAAATACACATATCAGGCTCTCCAGCTAATTCTGTAGCTAGATCTGTCATGTATGAACCAATATAGTAACCAGGCAGATATTAGTGGTAAAGCAACAGCATTAATGCTACTAAAATTGTCTTGGTACAAAAGCCAGTGTGGTATTCTTATTTAAAATCACACGGGAAGCCTGACTTTTATGCCATTTCTAAAATTACCTATTCTCATAGAGAAAAAGCCAAGGAGACAACACATGCTGTATGCTCATAGGACATTATCCCATGACCGCCATGATATATGGTCACTGTCCTCATCTCAGGGATAACACTGTGACATAAAGTTTTTTCTACAGCTGTCTTGAACCTGGGGAGATTTAGGGAAATCTCTGGGGTTCACAGACTTTAAGGGCAGAAAGGACCTTGAAGGTCCATCCTGGCAACAACTGATGTGGAATGTTCCCATGAGGACACTGACAACATGTGGGGTGAGCATGACTTGGAGGACTGCATCTATTCCTGCTTCCAGATGGCTCTCCCTTGCCTATTTTCTCCTCCTCTTTGATCTTTTAGTATTTCCAAATTTCTCTTATTGTGTTATCACGCACTGCTCCTGGCCTGTTCCACAACATATTAGGGAAAATTAAGAAGCCTATCAATCAAAGACGATAACTGAGCACCTCCCTGCATTTCATTTCTTTTCTCTCACTCACTAGTTGGAGGTAAGGCTGATTTAGTATCCCCATTTCACAACAATGTTGAAGTGACACGTCCAGTGTCACTTGCCAAGTTAATGATAGAGGAGGGACATTGTGCCAGGACCTCAGCCATGCTTCTTTTTCCTGCTTCTATGGAAAACTTTCCAAACAGACCATCTGAGAACACTAAAAAGTAGCAGAAAAAGAGCAAGAAGAACGCCGTAACTTAGACGCAATTCAAGGTTACATCTCTCCACCATATACTTCTATAGGTGGTCCAAATGATGGCCCACCACTAGGTGACATGCAGTTACCCTTAGGGCAGCATGGGGACCCTGTGGGTTCCTGCTGACCTTGGGGCATGCAGTGACATCAGCAGATAGCAGGGCTTAAGCACAAATCCAGAAAGTGCTGTTTTGTTCACACTGCGTGCTTCTCATCACCACCGGATATTGGAGTGCAGAAATGCCTTGGAAAGGAGGTTAGGGAAATCCCCCTGGGATGTATCCATCAGTGATCATTAGTAGCAGTGACATACATGCAGCCTCCAGATGAGGAAATCCCTGTGCTGGTACTAGCCATAAACTGGGAGAATATTTCAGAGGAAGGGCTATTCTTATTTCCTTTTTCTTGTGTTTCCCTTGGTGTCTGTTACTAGTCATGTCAGAGGAAGATAACATGATTCTGTGTGGCCATTCTCACATCCTTGCACATGCACATGGACAAACGCTTTGAACCTTAAATTTACTGTCATGTCTAGTGGGATAAAGGCTTGGAGCTATAGCTTTGGGGAACATCTGTTAAAGCAGTGTGTGCAGAGAATCCCCCGCTGTACCTGGGTCACCTGGGCAAAGACAATCAGTGTTCTTCCAAGAAACTTGTTTTCCTTTTCCTTCACCTTGAGGGATTCAAAACTGTTTTGCCATTGCCTATCATGCAAGTAAGCAAAAGGATCCGGTTAATTTTAAAACAAATGAAGGGTGAAAGGGGCAATGCTGTGCACCCCAGGTAACTCACCCCCAGGTTTACACTTGATTCACGAGGTTACCTCAGTACTGCAGTTTTCCTCGCATTTCCTGACATTTGGCTGTTGTTACAGCCTAGGGGATATTACAAATATTGACCTAATGTTTCATCAGGCAGTTGGCTAGCTTAAAGGGATATATGTATGTGCATACATAAATATTGCATTGAACGTATGTCATTCTGTTTCTAATAGGCACAGTGCTTTGGGCACATACGTGTGCACAGAGACAATGCTCTTATTTTCCCTCTGAGATACATTTTACTGTGATTTGTGTAACCTTTCTTTTCAGTTTGTTAATCAATTATACTGCGGGTTTCATCAGAGGGGTCTAAACTATAACAGCAGCTGCTATTGTTACAAGGCAAAGAACAAATTGATTGATGGTAGGTAATCAAAGTAATATAGAGACTTGGCGTGGGTAATATTTACTTTACATCTGTCACTTAAGACATTTTACTGCCAATCAGTGCCTTCAGAAGGCTGGCTGGAACAATAGAGGTCTTTCTACTTAATTCCTCCTATTGACAAGGGCTTACACTGACAAAGTTCACTTGCTATGTAATCCTCAAGGCATGCACTCAGTGCCGCAGCCAAGTTTTTAGATATATATCCCCCTGTGTCAATGAATTGGAAAAAAGCAGCTCTTAGGAGCCAAAGCATTGAAGGTGGTCCATGAAACACAGCCCGTGACGGCGTACAATTGGCAGTGTCCTCTTCAGAGGTGTCAAAGTGATAGGAGCTCATACAGGAACCTCCCTGCAGCTGCTGGGGATGTGAAAGGCCTTTGATGGTTCACTGCTGACCACTGTTTGCAGGTCAAGTCTGGCCGGGAAGATCCTATGCAATAACAAATGTGAGGGGCGTTGGTGGGAAGCAGGAGGAGGAGGGGTTCTTTTTTCTCCTTTTCTCTCTTATTTTTGATTTTCTTCTTGACGATCCCGCTTGCTGCAGGGACTGCTGTTTACAAGATGGCTCAGAAAAGCCACAGAGCCTGGAGTGAGAAAAAACATGAAAACCTCCATGTGTGTGTTTCCTCCAGTGGTCTCCCATCCCTGTTTGTGTGCAATGTTGGTGTTATATGCTTAATGTCAGAAGAAGAGGGATGCCTACCAAAGCAGTGTCATCATAGGCACCCTTTGAGGAAGCTGCTTTCACCCCTCCTGGATAGCATAGGGAGTATAGAGAGAACAGGAAATGATGAAGATGGCCCTTTAAGCTGGAAGTCATTTGTACTTACATTGCATACATCTTCCCCAGCCTGAAGATGAGGATGCCTGGGCTAGTGAGATTTGGGATGTGGGGCTGCAAGACAGGACTCTTCCATGGTTACAGAGCAGCCACATGCCTGATTGAAGCCCATTTTAAAAAAAGACTTTTTTTTAGGGAGTTTTATTGACATCATCTTGAAAAGCACCTACAGATAAACTAATATACTTTTGGTGGATTTACAACCCTAACACAGACACAAGTCTCTTCTTCCCCATTTAAAAAAAAACAATGTTTTTTACTATTCACAGCCTCACTGGACATTCGTCCACAAATATTTAGTGCACGCCTCAACTGAAGCTGGTTATGACACAGCTTCCCAGTGCTCTTGGCATTTCATTCCTGCAGCAATTCAGCTTCTGGGTTAAAAACCAGCTTCCAAGATTTGTGTCACAGGCTTTGCAGCCCCTTCTCTTGCACAGCAAAACCAGATCTTTGCCTTCCCTAAGATATTCTAGTGTTCTTTTCTGATTCAAAATTTTCTGTCTCATAAACATGTTTTCTGCATGCAGCATCTTGATAGACCCCAGATATACCCCAGAGATGGAAGCGAAGCACCAATGCGACTTCCTGGGTTTCAGGACTGCTCCAAAGAGATATGTTGGGGTTTTTGTTTTTTTTTTTTTTTAATCAGGGTGGTGGGGAAGGAAGAAAAAAATCTTGGGTTTCAGCCAAAATAACTAGCTAACTTCCAAGACGTGTCTATCAGTAAGCTCGCTCTGGAATTTCCTCTGAATGTACTGCAGGGTTCAGTTTTTCCATGAAGCCCAATGCTCAATATTATGTAAGGGGCACTGACAAATGTTTCCAGTTGGACCCTGGGATTGCAAATGCACTTGTGGAGGACTGCCTTGGGATAACAGCCCAGATTCCCAGATTACTGCAGTCATCCAAAGGCACAGAGAAAGCTAGCAGCTCTTCTACTTCCCAAGGGATCAAAAAGATCAGAACTTCAGATTCCAGTTTGGATTATAATAGAGATGAATAAGGATCAATTGGATTTAAGTGCTGCTAGTATGCAAATGGCTACGTAGTGACCACTCATTTCTCCCAACTCTTGTCCAGCACCTGGGGCCTAGAAGCTGGCAAAACAAATGCTCTGAAATGTTATATCCCCGAATATTGCAGATCTGTGCACAGCGGGGATTTCAATGTCAGCACATTTTTCAGCTTTCACTGAGGGCTTGGAATGGCAGAGGGTGTTTCAAGGTCAAGGCAGAGAGACATTGGCAGAGTTATGCGTGGGAAAGCTTGACATTGCGATATGTCTGGCTGTAACCATTGCAGTCAGTCTGACCTCCCCAGGAACCAAATCCATCTTGTAATTAAAAAGGGGAACGTCAAAGTGAACTGGCATCTAAGTTTTCAGCTAAGAAAGGGTCCACCATATAATCATGCACGTGTATATATACAGACACACATGCCACCTCTTCTGGAAAAACCACCCATACGTGGGATGTGAAAATAGAAGTGATATATGTAGATGAGAAATATCAAGATGTCTGTCCTTAGCTTCTTTGCCCTCTCACACTTTTCTTGAAGTACTATAATATTAGCTGAAAGACTTAAAGATCTGAGTCGGTGACTGTTAAAGACATGGATAGAAACACTGATAACTGCATTACTTTCTTCCAGCTGATGCCTTCAGCTTAGTGCAAGGGCAGTTGCAGTGATGCACCAGCACCCAGGTGTATCTTTAATGTGTCTCTGCTCTTTACAAAGCATATTTGTCATTTGCCTCCTGCATGGCCCACTTATGTCTGGGTGCTTTGCTGGAAGTCCTTTGATATACAGTTGCATAGTTATAGATGCATAGTTCCATTGCATCTCCATGAGAAGCTCTGGTGGGATTCTCTCATAGGAGATGAGTTGGGAGCAACACGCTGTCATTAGCTAGGAAAAGGGTGGTTTGGGATGCAGAGTGAAAAGAAAAGAAATAAAAAAGTGCTTGAAAAAGTGCAAGATAGCTCAGGAAAGAGGGTGCTGCCCCAAGCCTGCTTCATTCTCTTGCTGCTACCCAAGTCTAATCCTTGAGAATTGCAAACACTCTTTGAGAATGTTGTCACCATGCATCATGCAAAATGGGCTTTAATCTGAAGATCCATCTGAGGTCTTGAGACACCCTTCTATATTCCACTGTCATCGCAGAGCGAGTTGCACAGCAAGACAATGATGTGGGTAGACATCTGCTTTGCCATGGTGCTGCACTGGAAACCTTCCCATGATACAGCACAGATAGAGTCTCCACCAGCCCCTTCTAGATAATTCAAGGGAAGGAAAGGGTGAAGGAGCTGCAGTGCTGATAGGTAAAAGGTAAAAGTTCACAAGTCCATGCGCACATATGTCGAATACTTCATGAACTTAGAAGGATAGGGTTTCAGATCGCACCGCTGGAATGCAGCCCCGGCTGCAAGGGCTGGGAGTGGGAGGGATGTGGGGGTGCTGGGAGCAAGGGGACAGAGCTGGGGATTCACAAGAGGATAGGACACCCACAGGGGATGCAAAAAATGGATAGAAAGAGGTCTGCTGGAAAGTCAGCTCAGGAAAGCATGGCTGGCTTCAGCTCTAGCTCTAACTCTGTTCTGGAAGGTTTGCTGATCCCAATGGGAGCAGGCTACAGCCTTTCATGTCTGATCCTACCTGCGAGTCCTGCCCAAATGCCTGGTTCTTACATGCTGCTTAGCCAGCTGATTCTAGTTAAAAATGCAATAGCCATTTCTTCCCTCTGAATAAGTAATTCACATGGTCATAAACAATTTTCTCTTTCTCCCAGGAAAGCTCTCCTTGATATTCAAGCATTGGTTTTCAAACAGAGGCTTGTTTCCTTTCCTGTTAATAAGTACAGCCTTTTTTCCTTTCTTTCTCTCTTTTTTTTTTTTTTTTTCTTAAATCCAGACTTCTCAAAGCATTACATCACCATGCACAAAGTTATGTCAAGCCTGAATGGAGATAATTCACATCCTGTCAGGTTTGACCTAAGAGAGTGGGCTACCTTCCAGCAGGGTAAAATATGAAAAGGAAAGTAAAATGGGTCCATTCTAATGTAAACAAGGGCTAACAAATACTGGACACAAGGTCTGGGGAGGTAACTTCTACTCACTTTCTTCTCCTCTTCCACTCCACTCTTTATTCCTTCAGTGCTTAATGTCAGGACCATTTGCCATCTGAACCCCTATAATCAGTTATAACTTGGTTTATTACTCACTGATCAATGGGTATACTAAGATAGTTTTGCCACTTCGTTGCAAAAAGGGAAGGTAAAACTGATCTAAAATGACCCAAGCCAAAGGCTGTGATCTAGACATGGCAAATAGAAAAGCAACATTTAGTGTCTCCTCTAAGTTCTGCATTCATCATTATTAGCTTTCAATGTCAGCCTTCAATACTGTAACCTAACTCTAATTCTTCTTGCCCCATCGGCCCATGAATACAAAGAGGATACCTCTTTATCTTCTCCACAGCTGTTTCTGAAACACGGCTGCTAAGGGAAACAGCCTGATTATATTCCCATTTCAATTCCCAGACACCTAGTACTGATTTCCTTAGATTCAGAGTGAAATTTGCTTTTACTTCACAGTTACCAAGAAAAAACATTCAGAAACAGTAATTTCAGATCGTGCCGGCCATGTTTCCCCCCTCAGGGCTCAGTTTGCTCTGCTCTGAGATTAAAATAAGAAAGAACCTCAAACTCCCACTTTATGAAAGTGGCTATAACTCTGCATTAGGACAGTTTTAAGTATACGTTGTGATTATTATGTGAAATGAAACTCCCTTTTGGAGATACGGCCTTGTTTTTCAGTTAGTAGGATTTCAGTTCTGAGCTTCCCTGGGTTTTCTCATGTATCAGTGCAAAATCAGTGAAAACTTAAGTAGTTGGTCAGATTTATTCTGGGTTTGCTGTAAGTGGGGGAGAAGGAATATTGCATATGTATCTCAGTTGTAGCTGGGAAGCTCAAAATCAATTTAGTAAGTTCTTTAGTACTTGAAATTGTAACCCTGAATTACAACATTGTGACGATGTTTCATTTGTATGCAAACAAGGAACCGTTCTCAAGTGAAAAAAGAGAAAAAGTGCAACTAACAATGTATGTTGGTTCTATTTCTTGTTTGTGCTGCAAACTCATCACATCCATTTGGTTTCTGGTTTTTAATGAAGCCATCAGAAACTCACGGTGTGTTTAATCCAAGGAATTCCAGTGAAGCCTGTAGAAAAAAAAAACAACTTCCCTACATGTTCTATCTGAAATGACAACTCTGTTAGTACAATCAAATACAGGCTGATTAATATAGGGGGAAAAAAAATGGGTTTCTATTCATGACAGCTGATTTTTTACTTTTTATTTATTTATTTATTTATTTTTAGGACTAAGGATTATTTACCTGTCTGTATCAAATGATCTATTTATGAATCTGAAGAGCTTACTCTGCAACTGAGAATGGTTATCCTCCAATTTTAACATGAAAACAGTTAAAGATCTATGCATTTAAGAGTGAAAGCAAGACAGTGTCATTATTGCTTTTGGAGAAATGCACAGAACTGAGTAAAGGCAACAGAAATGTGTTTTAGTGCATGCAGTACATATGGGGGTTCACCATGGAGCTTTTCACAACCTCGTTTCAGGCACTTTATTGCTCCTCCAATTTCATTTTCTATGTAATTCGACAAAACTACAAGTTTCTTAAATGAAAAAAATCTTCTCTTTGAAACTGTAAATGCCTATTTTCAACCTCCAGCTTCTCAATGCACCTTTGAAACAAACTGAAGCCATATTTCCAGATCTAAGTTGTTACGCTAGAAATAAATGAATGAATCCAGTGGAGCAGTATGTATCTGTGCTGGTACTCCACATCTTATGATTTCACTGTTTGCCACCACATTCCACTCTCTGCTATGCACTGCTATACATTAATGTGTCTTAAGAATGAAATAATCCTTTTTGTTATGACCAAGTTTTCACAACCGCAGTGCTAAAATGCATCCTGATAAAGAAATTTTCACCAGTTGTGCAGAAAATGCCCATCTCTGCTACTCTGTCTATTCAGTCCTTCTGTTCTTCATTTCCTTACCCTTTGCAACTAGATACTTAACTGTGAGCCATCAAAACTATCAAAGAAATGGTATTTACAAAAAATAATAATAATAATAATAAAGGTAGCTCTGGTCATTAAAGACAACATACTGGAAATATTAATGAGTGGGAAAGAATCTTTCCAAGCAGTGCTCATGTTTAGGGAAAGATTCATCCTTGCACTGATGATAGGAGATATTTGCTTCAAACCTACTAGCAGAGATAAGTACCACTCTTCTGCTTTAATGAAGGAGCCATGAGCCACTGCAGCAAAGCTACAGCACTCATTGGAGGGTGCTTTTCATGCTGTGGTGCAGGGGAGGAAGGTGAACACAGTAAGAAATTTGGCAACGTGTGCTGATATAAATAATCTTTAAGATAAACCCAGCGTGGGGCTATTGGTGGGGGATATGTCATTTGTAACCACAATTATCATTGCTGACACTGTCACCATTGTTAGAACTGTGTCTGTGTTTTAAACACAATGACTCCTTATTATTCACTCAAGAAGGAAGGGGGGGAAAAAACAACAAGACATTACAGAGCTGGATAAGGTGGTCTTAATTAGGCTGTGGGTAAAACACAGTCCTTGCTGGTGCTCTCTGCCTGGGAACATGTTCAGGTCTGCTTCCGTTTCCTAGGCTTCATGGCTGACCTCTGGATGCTGACGGGGTGGTCTCCCACCTGGCACAGTGCTCCAAGACCTCCTCCTGACACTTTCTTCCTTATTTCAGCACCTCTCACTTGGGTCTCGATGGATGGGATGCAGTGAAAAGCGAGGCCTTGGAGTTCATGGAGGAATTTTCCCCTTGTCCCCAGATGCTTCTTCCAAGTAAATGGTCTGTGGCCACTGGAAGTACTTTACATGCCACTAAATTACGCTGGGTGAGGGTAATTAAAAAAAATTGAAGCGTGAAGTGTAAATCTGGAACGGAGAAAATGCAAAAAGGAAAACTCCATAGCACCTGCTTTGGAAATTATTATTTAAGTCAAGGGCTGTGTGCCATAAAAAGTCTGCTGCTGTTATTGGCTAATCCACCAGTACCCTACCAGTGGGATTTAGCACAATCCATCAGCATGTAAAAAATAGGGTGATCCCAACTGGCATTTAGATCCCCCGTGGGAAGTAGAAGTCCGCTGTAATTACAGGAGACAGTGAAAAGAAAGATTTCATTTCTTTTAGCAAAAGATCAACATAAGATCATTGGCCTGGGGGAGTTATTTATTTGTTTTTAGACATACATTAAAAAAAAAAAAGAGAATTAGTGGCAGGAGCACTTATTCATATCCTTCTTCCTTCCCAAATAACTGTAAAAGCTTCAAACCTGTTTTTTACGCCCTCAGAAATGAATCTGCAGCAGGTTCACAGGTCAGTCTGTAAGACTGGAGGTGATTTTTTGAACTTTGAACAAGTTACAAATACTTCCTAGAAAAGCAAAAGCAATAAATATCTCAGCAGAAGAAATTTCTTCGACTTCTTTTCCTGGATGAAATCCAGAGAAGAAAGTGGGGCCAGAACCATTACATGATGAAGAGGAATTTAAAAAGCCAGTTTTGAGGACCTCAACAGAAATCCAATTTCAGTCTTCGTGTGAGTTTTTGATGAACATTTACAGGAGTTTTTGATGAACATTTATGGTGTTTCCAAGCATTTTACTCATCTCTACTAAATTTCAGTAGTGTCTGTTATGTTCGTCAGCAAGGAGTCACCGTAAATGTGAAAACCAGAAAAGCCTCCATAGAAGGTTCAAAACCATTTCTCCTTATTTATCATTTTAGGTGAAACTGAAAGCTTGTTTTCCATCTGTCTGCAAGTGTAACATACAGGATCTTCTAAATCCTCTCTCCTTAGCACTTCAAGTTTTTGTTCAATTGGAAATTTATCTTGAAACTTATTAGGGTGGGCTTGGGTTGGAGGCAATAACCAGCTAGCTTGTTTCCCATGACAGATAGCTCTTTTAGAGAAAGAAGATTTATATCCTATATTTATGAATAATGAAAGTGAGAATAATGATGGAGGGGGAATGACATGTTTTCCTTGAGATTCTTTGTCTCACAGAGCTGTTAGAGCTCAGAGCAGACAAATTTGTTTAGGCCTGTGTAATGAGTGATGTGCCCTTTTCTCTGAGGTAAAGAGGTATTTGTAGTGGCATGAAGTGAGCTGGGAACATTTCTTGTAAGGTTGCCCAAAGGAAATAGCACCATGCACAACTGGCTTTTTGTGTAGAAGACCTTGTTAAAGGAAAAAAAAATAAGAAAGAGAGGCAAGGCAAGAAGAAAAAGAAAAGAAAAGAAAAGAAAAGGAAAGGAAAGGAAAGGAAAGGAAAGGAAAGGAAAGAAAAGAAAAGAAAAGAAAAGAAAAGAAAAGAAAAGAGGTCTAAATTTATATTTATAAAAAAGAGGGGAAAAAAGACATATTTCAACCCTTGTTGAAATGCCTGTAAAATTTCCCTGTGACACTGAGGGATCTAAGTCATGTCTCCAAAGAGTAGCTCATCATTTCTCAGACAACAGCAGGAATTTGTGGCTGACCTTCTGAGGGAAATGGTCAACTTTCTCCATCTTTCCTCTCTATGCCAATGTTTGGCTTTAATTTATGTTGGTCAGTTGAAAATGGAAAGTTCAGTACCAAAGCTAAGCTGGAGGAAAATGCAACATGAGAAAGGACTTGTTTGTGGGATATATTTTCAAATAGACCATGGTTTTACACAGACTAGGTTTCCAAATTCCTCCCAGCTTGCTTATCACCCTGGCATAGCACAACCATGAGTGCTCAATCCAGATGGAGAAATGAAAGCCTTCAGTATCTGAGGTCAGTTGTCATTCCTGCTAATGTTTTGCAATGGGTTTTTTTACAAGCTAGCAGTCCATCTCCATCTGGTAAGAAGCTCCACATCTCTTCTAACCACAGCTCTGTGTTTTCTTTCAAAATACCGTAGAGTAAACATATTGCATCAAGCAAGATACAAGCAGTTTTCAGCCAGTCGGGTGCCCTGACTGTGACGTGCTTTTGTATCTGAACCACAGCTCTTTAAGATATGTCTGTGGTGCTGTTCAAATAGTACTCCAACATACCAGGTGCACAACTCTGAAATGAAGCCAAACAAAACACAATGCACTAAAAGATGTTGTGGAAATCAATGCTGCAGGTTATGAGGTGCAGAGCAGAAGGAGGACGCATCTTTGGTTTGTTTGCTCTACTCTGGTGGGATATGCATAGGATAACCCTGGCTGAAGGATTAGGTGGACTCTGGAGCATGGCAGATCCAAATTCCTCTCCTACCAGCAATTGCCAGAGACATGCTGTGACAGCACAAAGAGCCTGGATCTTTCCATGGTGTTAGAAAAGAGTGTTCCAGTCTACCCACTCAACTGGATAGCAAGATGCCTCTAAAGCCCCCATGCTTAGGACTCATTTTCACACCCCGTTCAAATGACTCTGTGATTTGCAGGACTTTGGTGCTGGATGGAGCATTACAGGAATGCTATTCACCACACAGCAAGAGGTAAAATGTTGTTGAAGACAGTTTTGAAGAAAAGATTTAAAGTTGTGCTTTGGCACAGTTTGGGACTGATCTCCATGTCTGCATATTCATTATCTTTGTAATTCTTTTTTTGTTGTTGTTTTTAGTTGGTATTTTTTTCCAGTAGGAATCCTTAATCAACAACCCATGTGGTGTTTTTGTCATTTTCAAGGGATTTTTTGGCCAAATACCAGGACCAATAGCTTGTAAACTGAGAACACATAAAATGCACTCTGGCTTTGCTTCCAGAGCAAGGTATATACAGGCACGGCACATACAAACATAATTTCAATCCGATTTAAAATAATTCCTAGGCCAAGATAATCCCTTGAATGATACTATTTTACCCGGTTTGGAATGTTGTCATGAAAAGCTTAATTTCTGCAGCTTGCACTCCTTTCCAGCTGCAGATCCTAATGAATAAATCCAAACTGTATGAAGACAAATAGGAAAGGCGTTGTGTCCTCTGTTTGTCTTCTGGATTGTTTTTTTCCTCTAAATCTCAGACAGATTGTGCTGTTTCATGGTTTTCCACGCCCAGGACATTTGCAAACGATTACTTAATAGCACAGCTCCTGTCAGCAACTCTCAGTGGCTTGGGACATGAGCTGAGTTGTTCCACTTGTTGAGTGGAAAACCCCCAACTCATCCTGCAGTGCCCACCATAGAGAAGCAGCTCTGGCAGGAGAAAATCAAAGATGTTGGAAAGATCTCGGAGTGTTGCTCAAATATCCCTCAGGTTTGCTTATTGCAATAGATTTCCCTGGGCAAAAAGCTTCCAGCTGATGAGAGGAAGATGCTCATGTTTCTGTGCACGGCTGATGGGAGGAGCATCTCCCGTATCCTGCTCCAGCTTCTCCATTTTGATAAAACCTCAGACTTCAGGTGAAACAGAACGACTCTTACAGCCCATTCTGCAAACCACGAGGCTCTGTTGATGATGGAAGCAAACTCTCAGATTATGAGGGCAGGATCTTTTCCTATGGAGAGACATATTGCAGATGCACATTGCTGAAAACAGCAGACTTTTCCCAGCCATAGGTGCACCAAGAATGGGCAGAGGTTGTTCATGTAGCACAGGGCATCTGTGCATTGTCTTTAACAGCTCTTGCAGTAGCGAACTGGGGTCTGTATATGAAATATAGTATTTTCACACATCTAGTGAATGCCACAATAAAAAAGGGAACTGGTGCAGTTTACGACTGGGCCTCATGCTGAGTCCAATTAAACCTACTGTTTCCAATCAGGTTTAATGTGAGGATAAAGTGAATGCTCCCTGAGATTTGGAGGAGGATAATTTGTCAGTAATAATAAGTGTAGACAAACAGGATGTTCCACAGTGCAGGGGCCTGATTAAAACCAAATGTGTTTCCAGGGATCATCTCAAAACTCCTGGCAGAAAAGGCAGTCAGCATGGCTTGCAACTTGCAGCATTTCTTTTGCAGAGATTTGTAGCTTTTGCAATTTTTCCTAAAGCCCATGAAAAAAATAGAAGCCAGGCCATTGGGTCACCCAAGAGCCACCACTGTGTATTGGAGTTCTTGCTTTTATTTTCTTTTTATTTTTTTCAGAATGTAGTTCAACATTATAACCTGCCAATGCAGGGACATCCTCACAGGAAAGGGAACAGTCTTGGATTTTCAGTCTGGCCCTATCCTACTTCCTGACCAAAGCCTGTCTAGCTGCACTTAGCATTGGCAAAAATACATTTCCTGGTCAAAATGGAGTTTCCTACAAAAGGTGAATTCTTTCTTGATGAACTTTACCATGGAAACAAAATTGGCCGTCATCAGACCTTGGTCCAAAAAATCTCTGCAGCTTCAAGGGGCTGCCGAGGACAAATGAAGACGATTTCAAACAGTAACAGACTCTAGGTTTTAAATTAGACTGGGATTAAATTAGACTTGAGATCCTTCTAATAACCTGTTTCCTTAGAGGATGGAGAGAGAGAATTTCCTAAGAAGGATTTTCTCACTGCTTGGCCAGATGGGAGACTCAGTAACTGAATGCTTGTTAGTTAAGTTATAGTCCCTGAGCAATTGGTGGTTACCTGTTGCTGGAGAACTGCTTTTGTTCATTACAGACAAGCCAGCCTGAGGTCAATGTGCAGAGCAGTTAACATACTAGCAAACCACTAATTAACCTAGCACAGAAGCAGGAGTCTGCTTCCAAATCATGTCTCTAATTCCTCATCGCTCAGTGTTTACAGTAGCACAATGGGTCTTGTGTAAAGCGGGGCTGTGCCAAGGTCCTTCTGCAAGGGGGTCCTTTTGGGGACCATTTCAGTGAGTTCATAGAGGTCTGGGTTAGCATTGGGGAAATCAGCTGTGCAAATGCAAACCTGGATGCTAGGGCAGGTGTTGGCAGGTCTGCCAACAGGGCAGGTCTGCCAGTATCTGCTCTATCGCCTCCTAAAGCGCCGAGCATGTAAGTCTCCATTTTGTTTAGATTTATCAGCTTGCTGTCAGGGTGGTTCTTACTTAAAGAAGAGTTGCTCTCTGGGTCTTCCCTCTCCATCTATTCTGTAGACATTCATCTTTTTTCACTAAATCATGGGAGCTCTGAAGTGGAATGACAGAAATTCTTTTCAATGTCTTTACATAGGACTGTTTGCCTTGTTTGCTTTGGGTATGTCTAGTAACACACCCAAAAAAACTGGCATTATTTCCTTGCATCTCATTCTTTAATAAATTCTTCTCCTTTTTCCTTCTACAATTTCAAAGGCTTCTTATCTGCCATTCTTGAATTTCTACAGCCAGTCTCTTTAGGAGGGTCTAATGAGCATTCTGTGCCCCCAGGACCAAAGTCTACCATGGTCATATCCAGAGCTCAGTGTCACAAATGTCTTATATATATATACATATACATGTATAAAACAAGAAGATAACCTGGTCATGTGAGTCCCAAACACTCTCATGGAAGAGTTCCCAATAAATAGATATCACAGAAAAAAGTGGAAGTTTTAGAGACCTAGAACAGGTTTGATTTTGAGACATCTCCCCAGTGAGGGTTTCCTGCAGGAGAAAGAACTGAAAGGTACTGAGGGGCTGAGCAATAAGAACACATTGTGGAAAGGATCGGTGACAGCTCTCCATGCTTCTCCCATCTGTGATTCAGGTGAGACAACAAAGAAACAGATACTTTTCTTCCACTGGGGCTGTGAGATAAAGAAGCTTTCCTGGAGCAGCTGTGCCAGGAGCTGAGCAAAGAATCTGCAAGATGAATGAAAAATTCAGAGCCCTGGCATATGACAGTCTACAGGGGGACAGAAGTCTCTCTCCTTCTTTGCTTCCCAAAGCAAAGCAGGTGAATTCACAGGGTTTTCCCCAAAAACACACATCTAAGGTTTTTACCTGCGTAGAGCAGGTTTAGAGAGGCCTAGAAAAAAATCAAACTTTGGGGGAAAGGGGAGTTCGGGGTATATGGAAATTTGTATGTCTCCAGCATGGAAATATGTGGTTTCAAAAAACATGCTATGAATGGAGACAGGAAAGCATCCATAAAGAAAGAAGACCCATCCTGGGTTGGAGCATTTCCCTTGAGGGAAGAAAAAACCCATTGGATAAAAATGTCAATCTGACACAAGCACCCATGTCTCTCCTGCTCTTGATGAGGACTGACAACTGCACAGACATACTTTCAGATGGCAGCAACTGCTCTGAAAAACCGCATGATGTATCTTGGCCAAGCTGCCCCAGACAAATAAATGGTTTGATTTAATTTAGAGCCACATCTTGTTCCCAGGGTAATTGGATCCATGGCAAGGAGCTGGGAAGGATGCCTGAGATGAGACGAAGGAAGCAGTTCTGCTATTTGTTTTCTCCAGTGGAAGTTTGTTAAAGAACAAAATCCCTTCTCTTCATTATAGGGCAATTTTATTGACCTAACTTCCTACTACTGCTTCTTCTCCTCTGATAATGGGGAAGTGCATAGATCTCCTACTCCTACAATAAAATAAACAAAACACAGAACTAATATTAATGTTTAATGCAAAAAAAAAAAAAGAAAAACAATATGCCACAGATGGATAACTGCTTTGGACTGAAGACCTTTGCAAAGCCCAGATTATGTGGTTATATAGTTGTGCCTGTTCTTACTGTCCTATAGAATTCAAGTTTGATGCATCTATTTTAACAGGATCTCTCAGTTTTTAGGTGCCAGACAGCAACATGGAGCTGGGAAGGAAGACAAGCTGCCTCCTTCATCAACTCCTCAGCTAAAAAAGATGGTTAGAGGTCAGACTATGAACCATCAGACTGATCCCTTCCGTCTCTTGGCATGACACCTGCAGCAGAACTGCCAAAAAAGTAGAATTTGGTCCTCATATGAGCATGGAGATACCATTAAGCCCATGTGCTCACAGGAGGATGGGTGAGTTGGTACTGGGAGGCAGCCCAATGGTGGCACCACAGACAGAGGACCAGTGGCCATGCATACCTTATGTACGTGCAATTAAAAGCAAAAGAAATTATTATTATGAAAACAAAGCAAAACACATTAAAACTCTATATGATCTTGAGGGTTGGGCTAGATGATCTTTAAAGGTCCCTTCCACCTCCAATGATTTTATGATTCTATGTTATGATTCTATGATCTTGGTACTTGCAAAGTCCTGAGGAAATATGAATCTTCTTGAGTTGAACTCATGTCTTCCTGACCAGAGCAATCTAACAATGACATTTTCATAAGCTGTCATCACTTTTAGCTGAGCTACCTGAACATACACCCAAGAGATGGGGAATTTACAGCTTTTTGACTGGCTGGGGGCTGATGGAGAGAGGATACCACTGTTTAATTTTTTAAAAACGTGGGTATGAATTATCACGTTTTTCCACTTTATTTCTCCTCACTATACATTATTAAATGCTCAGTTATGGACTATTCCCTAGGTTTGACACACATATAATTTACACTTTTAAAATTAAAGTAAAGTTCGGGGCAATTTTGGATGAAAAAAGCAGTTGTTTGAAATTGTAACGCGTAATATAAACATATTTCTCAGTGCTGGATTTCCTTTTTATAACCAAATGTTGTCACTAGCACTGTTTTAAATCTAGGCAGAATTTTCATAACTCTGTATATGTTTTTTTGTAATTGTGACTAGCTTAATATTCAGCATGATGGCTGTGAAGAACAAATTGGCAATGTTTCATCTTCTTTTCATTCGTTGTTTAAATTTCATACCCCGGAATAATGGAACAGCTTCTGCTCACAAGACTTTTATCGTTATACATTCCCTCACAAACCGAGTCCTCAGCCTGGGAATTATTTTGGGAAGATTACTTTTAATGAGAGCCATGCATTTATAAGATACAATCACAATGTATTAACTCTTCTTTAGCCCTTCGCTTGAGGCTGGAATTCTTTCATGCCTGGAAAATGAAAAAGATGTGCAGCTTTCTGAAGGGAAAAAGGTGTTTGCTTCAGAGGGGATCTTCCTCTGTGGTTTTTTTGTTTTGTTTCATTTTTAATCACTTTTAAAAAGATAATGCCTCAACAGCGGGTGAGATATTGGAAAGATGAGCGAGGAACTCCGGATCAGCAGGGAAGATGTTGTAGAGCTTTTCAACAAGGTGTTTCGTAAGGATGAAAGTTGCATTTGAAACTCTTATCCCAACTTGTTGCTAGGAGAAAATGCACGTGGAGTCCACTAGAGGGTACAGCTGGGGTCTGTGCAGCTGCGCTCAGCGCTGGGTGGCTGTGCAGCGTGGCAGGTGGAGCGCAGCGCTGGATGCTGCTGTTGTGCAGGTCAGAGACCACCTGCAGCTAAAGGAGAAGGGAGAGAGCAGCCTGGAAACTTGTCTGAGTGCAAAGCAGGTAATTATGAAGGAGTTTATTGCTCTTTGATTCCTGTCGATTAGGTACGCCTGGAAGAACGTTGCTTGCACGTGAATCGTAACATCTGCTCTCTCTGATTGTTCCCATTTCTTCTCCTTATTAATTCCTTTGTCTGGTTATAAAGCTCTCCAGTCTTTGTAAAACATTAGCTATGAAGACCTGGCTTTGTTTTAGTTTTGAGCACTGAGAAAGGAAAAAAAAGAAAAAAAGAAAAATGCATAAAATCATCTGGAGCCTTTGGAATTATTGCTGGCTTGCATTGCACTCAACAAGTCAGCAATTATAGCCTGAAATATTGAGTGGCAAGAAAATTTATATCTTACCTCAGCAATTTTAAAAATTATTTTGAAAGCACAGAGATATATGAAATAGACCTTTCTGTGACAGGCTGAGGGCTAACACAACCTAATGTGATTACAAGGCAGGGGGTGCTCAGGGTCACTGTGGATCCCAAATGAGTGATGGCAATAAACTACTTAATTGTCCCATTCATTTTGTTTTTAGCACCTTTGCCAAGACCAAATGCAGGAGAAGAGCAGAAGGCTTTTATGGGATCAGAGACCAGAGCTGTTAGAGGCCCTTAGGAACAACATTTGGGGCAAGAAAACCTATTGTAGTTCAATCTTAGTCACACATCCAGCTTACTGCAATGAGAGTGCTAGGTAAACACAGAGATAACAGACTGGACTCCATGGAAGGCAAGACAAACATGGATGTGTCCATCTCCTTTGGGCATCCCATTTCCCACAGCTCTCAAGGGAGACCCTCATAGGTTTGGCCTAAACCTTCTCAGAAAAGAACTGAGAGGCCTCAAATCTCCCTTTTGTCAGTAGGATGCGAGGTGCCCTACAGAGGGCAAGATACTGTGCCCTGATGCTGCAATTCAGGCTTACTTGACATTGCTGATGAAGTTGATGATATTCCTGCACCCAAGTAACCATTGCTGAAGTGAGGCAGATGGAAACACAGGGCAGTAATTGGCCAAAACCAACTGTAATGGAATACTGTTATTGTAACGAGAGGTTTTGTCTCTCTCCTCGCTTCACTCAGTGGCAAAACTCCCCCTACTTTCTGAGGCTCTGGATTTTAGCTTCTACATGGGGATGGGAGCATAGTGAGACGATATCCATCACCTTATCCTCAGAGCTGACAGCTACTGAGAAAAATCTGCTTTCTTGTAATCTGGCTCCCTTATCCCGGGATTAAGTTAAGGCTTGCAAGGTTCCTGTTCATGTCCAAACCCTGAACTTTGTGTGTGCAGTTTCACAGAAAGTTATGACTTGGCTTTCACATGAATCATTCAGTCTGCTGTTCTTATGCAGTCTGCTGCCAGCTAGCTTGTCATATTTTAGGGTTTTATAGACCGATCAAAAAAAGGGTGCCTTTCTAAAAAAGCGCACTTTAAACTGAAAGAAAGGGTTCAGATTGCAGCCGTCCTCTGTTTGGAAGGCCGACTGTTTTACTTTCTGCTGCACCAAGTCATACCAATCCTCCTGTTTCTCTGCAGCCCCCCCCCCTCTGAATGCCAGGCCCCAGATGGGACCGTGAGATTCGTTTAAAAAAATGTGCAGGATTGATAATAGGAGAATATTTACCACTTTTTTTCAGCCTTTTTCTTTGAAAGGAGTGCTAAGATTTCTGTGGACTTCAGTATGAATCAAGCAGAAGCTCTCATCTAAAAGTCACGGTGGATTTGGGATAAATAAATCAGACAGGGAGGCAAATAAGCTGTGGTTTAATCTTGTGCTTTACTGCTGAGATTGCATTTTGGGAGGAAAAAATTCTTCCTGCCCAGTGCCTCAGTTTCCCTATCTAGAAATCCTTGCCATGTCCTCCTGCCTGGCCTGATCTGGGTGATGCTCAGAAGGGGCATTGACAGTGAGCTCTGCAGGACCACATGGCCCCAGTCCTGTGCCCCAAAACAGTGAGAGCTGCAGGATTGGGTCCTACGTTATTGCTGCTTTTTCCTTCTTTTTCTTTTTATTTTCTAAAGTATACGTAAAGTTTGCCTTATCAACAGGCTGTATGTATGATCAAATAGTGATCTTTCACAGGAGGGAGGCTTGGAAGGCACCATATATTAAGCCCTATGTCACTCCACCCAAATAATCTTTCATTTGTTTTGTGGGCAAACAGCGAAGCCAAAGCCTTTTAAGGGTTTTAATCCACAGAGTCCATCCAAACAAAAACAAGAAACAGGTTTCTCCTGGTGAGTCGGCTTGGACTGGATTGAACCCTCCTGTCCAAAAGGGATAGATAAATATTTTCCTATAGGAGCCGACACCCCCAGCTCTCTACATGCTAAAGAGGCAAGTGTGGGTTTAATGCCCGTGTAGATAAGCCCTTATCTGAAGGATGCGACACTCAACTCTACAGCCCTCACACTCATTTACCCATTGCTAATGGCTACTGGCTTTATAGCTCTAGTGCCTCAGTGGTGGTGAGAACAGCCCCGGTTCTCTTTGCAGGGAGAGCGCCGTGCCCTGCGAACCTAAAGCAGAGCCGATAGGAGAACAGGACGAAATAAGGGGAAAACACGTGGCCCCTTTCACCCTGATGGTGCTGGAGGAGGGATGTGTCCCAGCACCAGGTGTGCACCGTTCCTGCCCTAAATACGTCCTTCCCCATCTCGCAGGACGTTCGTCTCGCTAGGTTTGGCTGGAAACAAAACGTGTGACACGCAAAGCCGCTCTGCTAGCGGGCAGAAAACGCACACGGCTGCTGTCATGTTTCTTATTATATTTCCCCTTTGTTCCTCAAAGTGACTGAGTTATTGCACAGTGCGGGAATCGAGGACGAGGGAAAAGATCTCCAAGGTGGAACCGATGGCAGCTTGTCAGTTATATGTGTAAATGAATGCTCGATTGCCTTATGAAATAATTGCGCTATAAAATTAATCGTTTAAGTAAATAATAATAATAATAACCGTCATCATTATCAGCATTCTATTTGGACAAACAAGTAGTTCTTCTCTCGTCCACTATTAACCAAACCTTGAAAAATCTCCAGAAACACATCAGAATGTTGTTGTTGTTTTTTGGGGGGGTTTCATTTGTGGCTCCTTTTCTTTTCTCTTTCCTTTCCTTTCACCTTTCCTCTTTCCTTTCCCCTTTCCTTTCCTTTCCTTTCCCCTTCCCTTTCCCCTTTCCTTTCCTTTCCCCTTCCCTTTTCCCTTCTCAAATCTCGAATTTACCCCCCCTCCCTTCCCCTTTTTTTTGAGCATGTTTTTTATTAGCTTTCATAAAACTTGATTTTCAAGGTTTTGGGTGCCTCGGGGATACAATGAGCTCGAATGTCAAATGCATCCAATTGCTAATGAAGGGATTTCAAAGGTCTCCAAAGTGTCTATAGGAGCAATTTGTAGTGTCTCATAAAGGTAAAGCCCGTTCTGACTACGGTGTATTTTGTCTGACAGTTTTCCGGCTTCTCTAAGCCCGATCTTCTGTTTTATTCTCAATTTATTCCAGTGCCTCAGTTTTTCTGTCATAGGAGTTGTAGTCAAGTCAAATCATCATCCGAGCTCATGCTGGTATTCCTCAGTGTGGGTACGTGAGAAAAAAACTGTATTGTGCACTAACGGAAGGCTTTACAAATCCTTACCCAAGGAAAAGGTTTGCCTTATATGTTTGCAAGTAAACGGGGAGGAAAACAGAACTGCTCTTCTTGTCCATCTCCTTTTTTCTTAACTTTTCTTTATTTAACTATTTTTCTTTTTGCCCTTTTTTTCTTATCTTTTCTTTACTTCTCTATTTTTTCTTTTTTTTCCCTACTTTCCTCTTTTTCTAACTTTTCCCTGTTTTTCCCCTTTTCCTTTATCTCCCTTTTCTTCCTTTTTTTTTTTCTTTTTTCCCTTTTCTTTTTTTTCCTTTTTTTCCTACTTTCCCTTTTTAGTTCCTCTTTTTTTTCCCCCTCTTTTCCCCTTTTCTTCTTTTTTTCTTCTTTTTCCCTTTTTTTTTTTTTTTTTTCCCCTATTTTTCTTTTTTTTTATTTTTTTTTTTTTTTTTTTTTTTTCATTTTTTTTTTTTTTTTTTTCCCCCTTTTTCTCTTTCTTCCCTTCTTTTATTTTTCTTCTCCTTTTTTATTCTTTTCCTGGTTGTTCTTACTTCAGCTTCGTTTTGGCTAACTCTGTTTCTGCGTCGGAGCTCTGAGGGTGACAGTGAGGGATGGATGGAGGGAAAACTGCGGTGGATCCCGGCTGCTCTCAGCCCTCACCCAACCCGGAGCGCTCGGTTCTTCCTCCGGTTTGCAATTCAGCCCGCAGTTATTTTGGCAAAAGGGAAAAACAAGCAGCTCCCCCAGGTGCGCGTTTGTATCATTCGTAGGCTAATGAACTTGCCACTGCCAGCTCTGCGCCGCTTTTCGCAACTACGGTGCTGGGGCAGAGCTCAATTAACATCGCTGCAAAGCAGCGGTAATTAATTACCTCACTCCCACTCGCAGATAACATCGCTTTCGTCCCCCCCTCCCTCGAGACAGAGGCGGGCAGTAAGGAGCTGTACGCGAACAGGCCGATATCTGCCGCAAAACTTTGCCAAAACTCGAGGCATCACCCTTCAAAGTAATAATAACAGTAACAGTAATAAATGCTCGGCGGATTTTTTGCTATGGGGACACCCGGTGCCTCCGAGGCAGGGGAAGGATTGGGGCCGGGGCCGCGTGAGGATGGCAGGGCTGGGGGCTGTTGTCACCCTTAAAACAAAAGGTCTATTATGAAGCCCATAGATCAGCAGCAGTAAAAGCTTTCATAAGGCACAGATCTCTCTATGAGGTTATAACAGCAGTGTTAATCTTCTATTCAGTGTTTACAGAGCCAGCTCATCCGTGGGGTGGGTGGAAGGCAGCCAGCTCGCAAGAGAACGCTCTTTATTAAAAAATACGGACCTGTGTTGCTTTTAGCAGTGACCCCGGAGCGTGTCCCGCATTTCTGGGGGAGGGCGGCTCCCCCGGCCCCGGCCCCGCACCCTCCAGGAGGGGCAGGAGAGGTCTGGGGGGGGGGGGGGGTGCAGCCGCCTTTAGGCGCATCTGGAGGAGTCCCTGCAGCAGAGAAAACCCCTCGCAGGTTTTTGCTGGGCTTTACCCATTGGAGAGTCCTCGCCCCCATCCCGGGCGATGGTGCTGCTCCGCTCCCGGAGTTCGTATTTATTCCTTTATTTGTTTGTTTGGCGTGAGAAGGGAAAACATTCTGTCCTTTTCACCAAGCAGAGCCCATCCCCTCGAAGAAAAGGATGAATGGTGGAAAGTTAAGGAAAAAACGGGGGTTGCGCAAAAAGTTTCATTCCTAGATACATTCAGCCTTGTGAAAAGCGCGTTTTCGGGAGAAACTCCAGCACAGGGTTTTGTTTTTTTCTCCATCCTACTTATCCCAGCCCGTGGGAAGGGAAAACAGTTCCTCGGAAAGTGCTGCGCAAATCTCAACGAGCGCACCCGCGGAGACGCAGCCTGTCCCCCGGACTCTCCCCGGAGATGAGTTCCCGTGGGGTAAAAAAAAAACCAACGCCGCAGAGAGAAAGAATCGCGGCCGGAGCCCCGCGCAAATCCCGCGCAACGCTGCGCGCACCGCCATACCCTGAGCGCACTGCGCTGCGCGGGATTTGCGCTGTGCTGCGCGCCTCCCGCCGACCTCTCGCTCCCCTCCCCGCGAAGCTCCGGGCTCGCTCGAAATTTGTTGCATTTCCTCGATTGATTGTTTAGTTAGAGATTTTGCCAACTTCCTGATGGTTCAGTTTTGTGATTCTGCGAAAAGAACCGCATTTCCTTTTTGCCTTAAGAGGGAGAGAGAGGAGGGAGAGGAGCGGAGGCTGGGGGCTGGCGGACTCATCGAGCTGTATGTACCGCACTTTTCTCTTCCTTCTCCCCATCCCGAAACCCTCCTCCTCTTCCTCTTCCTCCCTCCGAGCGCGGCTTTGCACCATCCCCGCGTTACGCAGCGCTCCTGGGACGGGGGCAGCGGCACCGCTCTGTGCTGCAGCCTCCCCACCTCTCTGCCTTCGCTTCCTTTGCCTTTGCTTTTTAATTTGGTTGTGTTTTCTTTTTCTTTTTCCCGTCCTTTCTTTCCCACTTCGCATCCTATCCTCGCAGTCCTTGCGGCAGCAATCAGGGATCCAACTACAGAAAGAAAAATAGACACGGAAATCTGTTCCACTCTCTTTCTTTTGCTTCGAGTTTTCTGTTGTTGGGCTTCTCCGACTTCATTTCTTTATTATTCCCCCTTTTTTAATTTTTTTTTTTCCATTCTTCTTCCTTGAGAGTAGCAGCAGTGCTCTTTCTAGTGTTTTTCCAGCCATGCTGCCTTATGCTATTTTCTAATAGTTTATTTTTACTTTCACCATATTAGAATATATTTAAATAGGACGTGGGGGGGGGATGCGATGCTTGCAGTAAGTTTGGAACATTTTGTATAGAATATGATTCAAAACTTTTTCTCCCCTTTCTACACTGTTTTCTGCTTATCATTCTGCAACAGGTCAGGAGCTAAGGATGGCCATGGCCCTGTCCCAAACCCCCGAAATCAGCAGGAGCTTTGGATCAGGCCCTACAGAAATAAATTAGAGGCAAATCCTGGGTGTGAAGGAAAATATCAGCGAGTCAGAGAGAACGGTGCTTTGTTCGAGTGTAAAGGGGAAGAGCAAAAGGCAATCTACTCTCTTAGAGCCCTACATCAGACAGGGTTTAGCTAGGAAATCTTAAATCAGCTTCAAACTAGGAGCCGGTCCTAAAAGTTGATCACACTCTATGTGTTGCACCAGTGGAAATGCAACATCAGTTGGGAAGAGTTTAAGGAGCTGAGTGGGGTCTGCTCAGTGCAAGAAGTTCCCCCTCTGCTTACAGCTTCACGCACGAAGTTCCATGCACCCACTGGTGCATGCCTGCCCATGCATATGCACTGAAAGTATTCATTCCCATGGAGTGCATGCATATAGATTTTTATAATGCCGAAAAAAAGAAAGCAAGCCAACCCAGCTGCAACATGCTGAGAACTGCTGAAGGCACGGACATACTTCTCCCCCATCTCTGTGCTCTGCTCCGGGTTTCTCCACGGGCACTCTCAGTGTTGTGTGCACATCTGGGATGCTGGGGGTGAGCCGTGGGGAAAGGAAAGCGTGTCCTGAACAGACCCCAATCAGCAGGACGTGGTGCAGCTGAGCTTATGCTCACATTTCTCTGCAAACTAAGTCACGTCTCCATGTTTTCTGCCAACCTGGAACGGGGGATTTCTCTGAAGAGAATAAATCTGAGCTACTGCCCCATAGCCACGCACCCCATAGAAAACCCCGATTCATACATTAGGGGCCACGTGCATCTCTCTGTGAGACAGGGATGGGTCGGGACAACGCTGTTCATTTCACTTGTTGACATCTAAGCAAGGAAATCAAAATATTAGTCCAGCCTTTGCTGCAGGATTTTGTTATTCTTCCATCGAAACCATCGCTTTGTAAATCTTTTTTAAAGCTGCTAAATCTGAGCAAAGATCGCTATCAGGGAAAAGCGTGCGAGGTGCGGGCTCTCTCCATTAGGTGGCATTGCGACTTTTGCAGTGCGGGAGGGAAAAAGGCTCCGTGCACTCGGGACGGGGCAGCTCTGCTGCTGGGGCCGCCTATTTGCATTGCAATTGAAAGCGTATTTATCTTTTCAGCACTTGTTCTGTGCTCACGGTACAATTTGCTTTATCAACACACAGCGCCGTCATTTTATCGGATGGGTTTCTGTGTCACGAAAGCAAATTAATACCCCCTTGCCTTAAGCAGCGCACGCTGCTTCTACTTTACATGCAATTAGAATCACTATAAAAATAATTGGATACTAGAGAGCACTCAGAAAACATAACAAGCATAGCACGCAACAGATAATACACCGTCCTTTCCTGTTTTCCAAAAGTTCAAACATTGATACCTCAGCTCTTATCTTGAGAGGAGGCTGCACACGTTGGCAAATGGACTTAGAGGCTGGGGTATTGATGCAGTGCTCACAGGGAGGATGGCGATGAGAAAAGGAAGAAACCCAACAGATTTTGGATGCATACGGCAGACACTGGTTTTGATCTGAGGCAGAAGATGAGAGTTTAAGCAGTAATTCAAAAGCAAGAGGAAACAGTTGTGAATATATTAAGAAATATATATATTTTTTTCTTATTATTCTTGAGTGAACAAACCTTGAG
This sequence comes from Centrocercus urophasianus, assembly GCF_019232065.1. Classification (NCBI taxonomy): domain Eukaryota; kingdom Metazoa; phylum Chordata; class Aves; order Galliformes; family Phasianidae; genus Centrocercus; species Centrocercus urophasianus. Next base: position 14,758,596 of record NW_024884755.1, read on the forward strand.
GAAGTGTTTGTTTGTTTGTTTGTTTTTTAAATAATTTATTATTATTATTATTATTTGCAAAGGCGGGGACAGATCCGACCACAAAACAATTAGCTTAATTTAATTCACACCGGTGAAATTTCATTATCTAAATTAGAGCCAGTCCCTTATTTACAGTGAAGTTAGCAAGCGCAGAACCAATCTCAAACTGTTTGCTATTGTTTGTTTTGTGTCTTTTTCCCTCTGACTTCTTGCTCTCATTTAATTTGAAGGGCAGACTTTGTGCTTACGCTCACTTAAGGAAAACGCTCTAAAGAGCTCAATATGCTTTTATATATCAAACCAATGTGATTTAAGAAGGAGTTTCCCTAAGTGGTTTTCAAGCATCTGGATTTGCAGTGAAGGACTGCAGGGTGTTTTTTGTCACAGTTACAGCTGATGAGTTGTATTAGGTTTATCTAGGAAAATTATTTTATTCACGTAGGGTTTGAAGTTTTCTTGTTCAGTTTTCACTTTTGCCTTTTTCACGGTGCCACAATTTCATCTAATTAATGATCGGAGCAGATTTTGACAGATTTTTTGATATTTCTTATGATAACCAATGCTGCTTGGTTGTGCTCCTCTTGCAAGGATATATTGTGACTATTCTGACAGCTACAGCTTTCAAAGCCTTTTCTTTTCTAATTAAAAGTGTGCACGTAACGCTTTCTTTTTAACACTGAGATGTTAATGAAGGCATGCAGAAGTCATCATTCCAACACCTTAGATGAGCTCTGTTGAGCGTTCATGTTCCAGACACATTTTAAAATATAACTTCGAGATTCTTTTCCTCTACACTTCCGCGAGAACACATAGAGGTGAATTAATCCCAGCATCTCCATTGCGATACCCAAAGAGAAATGGCTTTGGTTTTCTGCAGAGCCCAACGGGAGCCCTCTCATCCCCTTTCGAGCCGATTGAGCGTGCTGATGACCGAGACTTTGTTTGCTTAAAGGCCATTTTTTCCCCTTGCAAATTCCAGGGGAGACCGTATTGTTGCATGCCTCATTCCAACATATCGTGCTGTGTTTTCTCCGCGGCTGCAGAAATGCAAATCTTCCCCCCCGGCGGGGGCGGGGGGGGGGCGTGGGGGGGGGGGGGGGGGAGGGCTGCAAACAAAGAGGGGAGCGACAGTCAGCGAAAGCAAAACAAACAGAGCCGGAGCAAAGTGTGGTTTTCAAAAGGAGAACCTAAAGCCTTAGCAGCAGCTAATTCTCTAACCCTGAGCCTATTAGCACGTTCTGCACAAAGGCACAGTCACATTACAGGGCTGATAACGCCAGATTTCATGTTTTGTGTGAATTGTTTTTGTCTTTTTCTTTTCCCTTCTCTTAAGATGCATTTTCTCGCTATTTTTTTTATTTATTCTCCCCCTTCTTTACATTTTTTTTTCCATAAATAATCTCTGTCATTCATCGCAAGGACACCTCTGGCAAACTGGAACTTTTGCCCTGCTCTAATAATGCAATCATCGTCCCAAACTGAGACAAAGCAGGGCTTCATTTTGGGTGCAAAGGGATATGATAATGAGGGAGAAATCAGAGAACAGATCTCGAACTGGGAGAAATGGGTGAATTTCCATGAAAAATCAATGAGAAGCTGGAGAGAGATTTTTTTTTTCCCCTTGGGTGGAAGAAAATATCAAAGCCAACAGCTGTATGGCTTGCCCCTGGTCAGTGGAAATTTCAACAGGCATTACCTGTTCCTAACCACTAGCAGTACACAAATGTGGGGGGAATGGCACCCAAACACAATTTCCCTTTCATACAGTGAAGTCAGGTAGGAGAAACAGAAATCTATTTTCTGTGACACCCCCCCCTTGTAGGAAATCACCTACAGAAAGAGTTAAAGTGTTGACACGCGTTAGAGCGTTTTCATGGCACTGGCTTGGATTGCAGCTGGGAAGTCGAACAGAGCAAACAAACAAACAAAAAGGGGACTGCAGGCTTCCAGGGGTCAGGTTACCATGATTGCCTATTCAAGCATCCTCTCCTCCAGTCATTTTTAAAGGCGTTTTTGGGTCCTCACACGCCACATATGGTGTGGTTGGAGACTTTGTAGTGAGAGAATGGAGCGTGCGCCGTGTTTGGGGGAGGAAAAGATGGTGGGATCAGGCTTGGGAGATTCCAACTGTGGTCTTGGGCAGTGATGCAAGCCTAAATCACTGCTTCAAAACCCCTGTGAAAATTCTGCGTGTCTTTTCTAGTGAAAATATAGCACTGATAATAATAATAAAAGAATCAAAAACATAGAAAGGCCAAACTCCACTATAAGCCAATGTAATAAAAATTATACTGTATTAATAGTCACACAGGCTGGGTTTAATAACATGAAAATGGCAGCTCTGCATTCTTGCATTAGTTGTATAGGAATAGAAATAGATTCCCTTGCACAATCCTATAGAAATACACATTTCTGAATCATAATAGAATGGCCTGGGTTGAAAAGGATCACAGTGATCATTTAGTTTCAATCCCCCTGCTGTGTGCAGGTCACCAACCAGCAGAGCAGGCTGCCCAGAGCCACATCCAGCCTGGCCTTGAATGCCTCCAGGGATGGGGCATCCACAGCCTCCCTAGGCAACATCTATTCTGCCTCTATTTAGGCTCTCAATAGGCTGGGGCAGTTGGGGGGCTGCCTTTCCTAGTACTTCTTGTCCCTTTTAATATTTTTGCCAAATTGATGGTTCTGTTAAAACAAACCACAGCCTGGCCATGATGGTACCTTGATATCTATCTTCCCACCAGCCCTGAAATGTGCTTCAGTGTGAATACCCCCAAAGTAGAAATCCCATCTGTGCAAATCTCTGGGCTCCCACACGCAGCCGGCATAGACAGTGGTTGGAGGGGGGGGGGGGGGGGGGGGAAGTATTAACTGGTGAATGAAAGCAAAGAAAGTATTTTTGCCCACGATTAAAAAAAAAAAAAAATAGTTTTAAAAGAACATATTCTATTTATTCGGTTTTGAGTTTGGCTGAGGTTTGCTATGAAAATAGCGCTGTAATTTTTTAAGAAACATTTTCTGTTTGGATAGATTAACTGTACACGCAGGCACTTCAGCTTTTGATTCCTTTCAGTAATATAGTAATATTCATTGCTGGCATCAAAAGCTGCTCTTAATGAAAACATTTTGGGAATTCTCCCATGCCAGGCTGATAAAATCTCTTGGAGACACGGGGTGATGATGAGCAAATGTAGGGGTGCAGAGCCCTGCCCCAAGTGTACCAATGCTCCTCTACAAGAGTGCAGAAAGTGCATTTCAGAATCACATTACCACCACCAAGTCGATGGCTATGTGTGTATGTCACCAAAATAATACGGGTGTAAAGGCAATGTTCTCCTTTTCCCCTGTACTATTTGCATCCAGCATCCTACTGCAGGACTGTGCCACATCCTTCCCAGCCCACCTCACATTGACAAGGAATTTCTTCCATGAAGTTTGGGAAAAGAAAAGCCCCACTGAAGCAGCAGCAGAAGGGGTGCATGCCCACCCCATTACTCTTCAGCTAATTCCCCATTTACCTCAGCTGAGGCTGCAAACCTAAATATATATGCTGCTGTTAACCATGGGGCCAGGGTCAGTAGAACCGAGCATCTGAAAGAAAGGGGGAAAAAAACCAGCAACATTCTGAAAGAAATAAGAATTTAAGGATATCTGTTCCTATAGCCAGGAGGAGGTGGCTGCCCTAAATCCAGGCTGGGTTCAGTTTGCTCTAGTGCCACCTGCACTAATGCATACTGCACAGTGTGCTTGAATGTATGGGACTTCTTCCAGATTCCTGTAAATCACTTTTTCCTCACCACGAATTTTCTGTTTAGCTTCAGCCTGTTACTGACTCAGTTTCTGCTTGCAATTATTTGTGCTTTGCAGCATGCTTTTATAAATCCTGCAACATTTCTAAGCTGCTAATTTTGGTCCTCTGTGAAAATTGCATTTTGAGGCTTGCTGTTTTCCATTGTTTTTACTCCAGTGCATACATGGATGCACTGCTAGCACAAGCCTGAAAGCACCCAAAAGCTGAATGTTCTATTAAGCAGCCCTTCTGACATCTTAATCTTATTTCTCCTCTCCTCTCCTCTCCTCTCCTCTCCTCTCCTC
>NW_024884755.1:14762811-14786820 GCF_019232065.1 Centrocercus urophasianus
TCCTCTCCTCTCCTCTCCTCTCCTCTCCTCTCCTCTCCTCTCCTCTTGTATCTCCTCTCCTCTGCTCTGCTCTCTCCTCTTGTATCTTCTCGGATCTTTGGAAAATTTCTTCTCCAGAAGAGTGCTAGTGCATTGGCACAGGCTGCCCAGGGAAGGTCCCTGGAGGTGTTCCAGAACCATGGAGATATGGCACTGAGGGACATGGTCAGTGGGCATGGTGGAGGTGGATTGCAGTTGGTTGTGGTGATCTCAGAGGTCTTTTCCAATCTTAACAGTTCTATGACTCTGTGATCATTTTACACAGCTTTACTCCACAATTATGAAAACTGAGGGTGGGCGTCATGGTTGGGTGCAATGGGCTGTGGGTGTTTGCAGACCTCATGCAGGTGGATGAATGTGCAGAAAGGTCACACCTACCAACTTCTCAGGCCTCTGGTGTGAGAGATAAAGCCATCTGGTCACCATTTGACAGCTTAACTTGTAATTGCACCATTTGGCCTATGAATTGCTGTGAGCCACTGTTTGAAGCTGCTGGGATTCAGCTCCTTCAGCGCCAAGATAGGAATCATTACCCAGAAGCCGAGTTACTGGAATTCATCTCACTTCATCTCCTTGGCCTGCTTTTTACCTTTCAAAGTTTATCTCTGAGGATCTTCGTTATGATTGTGAACTTGGCAGCGATTGTTTGGCGTAAATGCTCACAGTCACCAGTAACCAGTAACACCTGCTGGCCCATTACCCGGAACAGGAGGAGAGGATGGGCATTTCCAGTGAAATTCCACCACGGCAATATGGAAGTGTTTAAAGGAAGGCCTGCACTGCTCAGGGTAGCAGAGATCTGAACCTTTAAATTACAGTCATTCCCGGCCTGACGATAAGTAAATAAACAATTCACAGCTGCATGGGCTAAACACAGAAACACATCTATCTCTTCCAGGCGTGATTGCTGAACAAGTAATTAAGTGCGAAATGTGAGCCCTCAATGTCAGTGTGAGACGATAAAGGTCTCCAGTTGTAAATTAACTGAACTCCTGTGAGCCCTCAATATTAACTCTTCAGGAGCCCTTGGGTGGCAATGGGTGCGTTAGCATGAATCCAGTGCAATTTGCATGTGATTATTCCTGACATTTGCCCCTGGGAATATGGAGCTGTTATTTTAACAAATTAAAAAAACAAGGGAGGGAGTTGCTTTTACTCTTCTCTGAGCTAGCACAGGGCACCCCATGAGATGGAAATCCCAATTCCTGGCTCGGCCATGCTCACCCATCACCTTCCCCCATTGCTGTTTTCCTTCTCACAATGGCAGAAATGTCACAAGGGCAAAGCACGTTCAAATTTGTGAGCTGCTCAAGCACTGCAAATCAGAGGGCTGCTTATCTCAGATGGGCAGATATCCATCATAGCCCCAAAGTGAGCGGGCAGAGGTTTACCCTGAATGTAAAGATCCAGTGAGCAATCATAATTGAAATCTCACAAGCTTTTTAAGTAATGCGTTAAACAGCTTGTGGTTTTGGTTAATTCTTCTTTTTTGTTCAGCGTAAGAACTAGTCGAAAGGGAGCTTACTTGTGATTTTAGTTTGCATGGTATTTGGTGATTTATGGGCAATTACATGATTAAACTCAGCATTCATTTTTAGATGCCATCTCCTTTAGGTTGTAATTAAAACTTTGAAAATGTCCAGTGAGTGCTCAGTTATCAATTCAAGCATCTGCAAACTACAGGACAAATAAAACTAATTCAAAATAAATTGTTTCTTAATTCATCATTTTTAAGATATACCGTAATTTTTGAGGCCTAAAAAACAACTTTGAACCTTTTGGAGTTGGCTGTACTTAATGCAATTCTGTGAGCTTAGAGGAGCTAAGGTTTGGATTTTGCTTGGAGCCCCATGTGAAGCAACATGATGCTGGATGGACACTCTGGAGATTGGGCCTTGGTTTCTCATGGCACTTGAGAGCCGTTGGAGGGCACAGAACACTGCACATAGCTGTCACCCCTCAGTGTGGATGCAAGAGATGGGATCAAATCTTCCTTCTCCACCATTAAATTTGTAGTGGGGACTCCCACGCTCTAGGCAAATTTCTGCTTTGGGCAAGCTCAGCACAAAATCGTGTGGGAGATTAAGGGAAACAGACAGAAACTGATGGCCCCATTTTGCAAGGTGGAGATGAATTTTAGGCAAGACCTCTGGAAATAATATTTGAACTTTGGCTCAACACTAGGCCAAAGATGTGATTTCTCAGGTGGAGCCAACATTGCTCCTTCCTTTATACCATTATGGACTTCAAAAGTGAAGAACAGGAGATGGAAAGAAGGACATGAGTGGCAGAGAGCATGCTGCCTCACTTCAGCCTACAAATGTGGGCAAATGTCCTCAAAACCATGACTGCAGTTATGGTGCGGTCCTTTTGGAGCCCCAGGAAACTTATTGCCATGGTAGGAAGTCAGCAAGTACAGCTCAACAGAGCTAAATAGGCTGAGTCCATGCAAGAGATGATCTTTTATCTACTGGGCTTAGCACAGAGGTGACCCCAATGGCACTCTGCATGATGCATCTCAAGGTAAACCAAGAGGTTAAAATTGAATCAAGAGGTTATGTTGTTGAACATATGAGACTGTTATGAGTATTTCAGCTCTTGGACCAAGCTTGCTGACCTTGGCTTTTGTGCCGCACATTTTTAATCCTTTTTATCTGTGATTTCCACATGTCTCTATCATATTACTTAACAAAGACTCCACAGGTGGGTAGAAATCAGCAGAAGATGTTGAAATGAGGTTCTGGAGCAGCTGCATTAAGTAAAGTCAGAGCAAATAATTAAATCCCCCTTTCTAGGGGAGTTCAGCGAATCTATGATGGGAATTATTTGACATATCATCTTCTATAGAAGGATCTTCACGTAAGGTGATTGAAGTCCCTGCTTGTTCCATGTCCAGCTTTTCTCATTTTTCACATTTTCCAGCTTTTACTCACTGGCTTTTGAAGCTGTGAATCCATGAATTCATTTCTACAGCTTTAGCATCTAATTCCTCTCTTAGCACACTATTCAGTCATCTCAGAGTGTCCTTTCCTTTCCCCACTCTGAAATAAATCTTCTATCTCACAGCATTACTTGAAGCCACAGCAAGAGCAGTGCTCAAAGCACTGCAGGATTTGCAGTGGGAGTCTGTATCACAGCTTAGGAAATCGGACTCCAAATCCCTCATGTATCTGTGCAGCTGGGCAAGCTCCAGCCTGGCCAAAATGCTGGTAGGGACATCAGCTAACCAAGCTGCAAGTCTCCTGATTAGCCAGAACGGCCTTGTCTTTCCTCTGTCCCAAAGTGCCTATATAAAAAAATACCCCTTTTGACACAGCTGGGTTTTTTTTTTTGTTTTTTTTTTTTTTCTTTTCAGAACTGAATCCATCTAGAAGTACAGATCAACTATATTAGGTCCTACATCCAGCATGGGGCCCTGGGAACTGGGCAGGGAGACAGCAAACTTTCAATAACCAAGCTGTGAAAGAACAAGAACACTCCTAAAATGTCTCTTTTAAAAGGGAGCCTCCCTTTTGGGTTTAAAATGCTATCTTTGTTACCACCCTAGGTAACCTTTCTAGCAGAGAGATTAATGTTATTAGAAAAGAGTTGAGTATGGGTGGGAAGACAAGAAAACAAAAGGAAATGGAAGTGCTGGAAATTAATTTTCCATTAGAAATGATTCCTTTTTCTTCTTATTTTTTAATAAGATATTTTATGAAGTTTATTGCACTACTTTCTATTTTCTTTTAGGGCGTGTTATCTTTTGTGACTTAGTTTAGGCTAAAATAAACCTTGGTTACTAATTAAGGATAGAAATGGAAATCCAAAGATTTGCTTCTCATCAATGCCAAGCACTAAATCCTTTAATGCTCTGGGATTTTGTTCTGTAGCTCTAAATTTCCCATTGGTATTTAGTAATCTGCTGATTGCATTTTCTTTAATTCTTTGGTCTTCAGAGTTTTCATGTTAAGGCACTCATTTACAGTAGCTCTGCATGTTCAGGGCAACAAGTTAAAAGCCATAGGTCTTTTTTCTTGAATTCCAGCTTTGTTTTTTTTTTTGTTCTATTGAGTCCCAACTACTGTGTTATGTCATACTAATAAGAGTTGTACTGCAACTGGACAAATGGCGATGTATTGCTGTGTCCTATGGGATCCATGACATCATTTTCAATTTGCTTATCTGCAGTAATGAACTCCTTTGAAATAGAAGGGTGAATGGTAAGCGACTGAGTTATATTTCATTCCAACCCACTTCTTCCTGCTATGACGTTATGGGAACAACATCACTGCATAGCTTACACCCATTGGATACTCCTTGGAGACCCCCAGATGCACCTATATCCATCTACAGGGAATGCAGTAGGACATACTGACCCATAAACTCCTCTTCCTGTTCCCCAGGGTCTAAGCAGTAGTAGAGGAGTTGGAGAGAACTCTGCTTATTTTAAGCAGTGTCACTCAAGGTCTACCTGTAGGCCTAGAGGCCTCAGTGAAGCTTTCCAGGAGATTTTGTGATAGTCTCATAACACACTTAACATTGGGGGTCAAGAGGAGTGTAGGTTGGTGAAGTGATTTGCTTAGACACTTCTGGCCGTGTTTGGGCTGCATTAATCCAAGAAGAATTCAATATGTATTTTTTTAATTTTATTTCCTCATTCCAGATGAGATTAAAAAAGATGTTCACATTCCATGGGAATTAGGAAAAGGCTTCCTAACAGAGCTGGTCTAACTGTTGCTGTGGGCACTTCTTTGGTCATGGAATAAAGAGTGAAGGCAGGAATTTTACTACTAGAGAAGTGACATTTTCCATTTCATTCTTATCCTGCTGAGTAAACACTTTACATACTGTGAACCCTAGATAGTTACTAGATCATTAAGTGCTCTTCTAAGTTAACCACAACTTTAACCTTTTCTGAAACCATGTCCACCTCTGTCCCAGAAAAGTGACATAGGCACTAAGCCTTTAATAAATTTGTATCACCAAACCATCTAAAATGCATCATTTTCCCAAGCTGAGGGTCTGGCCATTCTATCCACTCTCTTTTTTAAAACAAATACCTTCAAATAGGAGCAGCAGTGCCATTTTTTACTATGTCATTTTGGCATTTGGAGCCAGCAGGTCTGAGGAAGAAATCTAAAGCGTATTGTCTGATTGAGTTAAAAAAAATCATTGCACCTCTCTAGGCAGCTGTCAGTACAACCAGAGCCTTACACTGCCAGGCACCTGAAACAGCTGACTCAACAGCATAAGTGAATGAGGAGCAAAGGTTCCAGCACCCTGCAATGGGGATGACATAACTGGATGAGGAAGACCTGTTTACATCACTGAGATAACCCGTTTCTTTAAAAATAGCAAGGTCGGGGAGACAATAAAGCTGTCAGCATGGCAATCACAGCCGTGCTGCGTTCCACCAGTGGGAGGGCAGTGGTGATGCTCACCACGCTGGGGACCAACAGGATGGGGAATTCACAATGAGGATGGCTGCGTTTGGATAAACAAACTGATGGCAATAGCAGAGTGCTATTGTCTGCTGAACAGCTCTATTTGTGCCAATGATATTTCCAGGTTAGCTCCTCCTAGGCCCATAAAAATCTTCACTTTATTAATTTTTGCTGGGTTTTTCTTTTCTTTTTTTTTTTTTTTTAATCAGTGCAATGATAGATGGAGTGCCCATGAAGACTCACAGCACCATGTAAAAAGTCCCCAAGCCCCTGGGCCAGGTGTGGAGCAACTGGTCACTGTGCAGGCTTCCACCCAGTCCTGGTTTTGGCTTGCATGTCTGTTTTCTGGTCACTGGGAGACCTCATTGTTTGTTCACTACGTAAATGAGCATCTGATTGTGGGAATATTTCACACTGAGGTTCAGGCCAAGAAAGGAAAACTATCAAACCTATTCATCTAAGCAGCCTTATGAGGTACACACACTGTCCAGGTGGGATCACAGCCCAACGTTTTATTGTTTTAAGAGTACTCATTCTCATAAAAGGAAGACATTGTGTAGGGTTCACATCCTGTTGGTGCATCAGTCACGTTTCTGCTCTTGCTGCCTTTCTTTGGGTAGCATTTCTCTTGGCCGAGTCCCTTCTTTAGCTGTGCTTGAACAATGAGCCACGGTGATGCAACATATTTGGGGGCAACTTTTGGACATGAGTGGTTTGGGTCAAATTGCACAGTATTGATAGATGTGCAAAGTAGAGTCTAGGAAACAAATTTCCCATAGCATAACCTGAGTGAAACATAGATACATGCCACTGATACCACAAAGCATGGATTTTTCTGTTAAACTGAGTGAAATACTGAGCCTTCACCAAATTTTGCTTAGGGCTTTAAAGATATTTTCCATTTTAGTGTGCTAACAAAAAGGCTTCAGAGATGAGAACTACCCGGAAGAGGCAAGAGTCTCATGTTAAATAAAATCTTGTTAGTTACTGTAGCTTTGCACAGCTTTTCACTTCATCAGATGATGGTTCACCATTATAGCCAGAATAGCTCATGGCAGTTAAAGTCGAAAATTCCTGACAACTGCACACGTTGTCTTCCAACTTGTGCAAAATCAGATAGATTACACACATCCATCAGAAAAGGGAAGCTTTAAATCCAAATCCCCATCACTGTTAAAGATGGAATGTGATTCTGAGCAGTTGGGTAGGATGAAGTCACAGTTGACAAGGAACTTACCTGGAACTACAGAGGAAAAAAAGAAATATAAAAGAAACCTGTTCTTGCAGCATTTCCAGCTCAAAGAGAAATCAGAAAAAAACATTTGTGAGTGCTTTTCTAAATGGAATGGTTCATCCAAAGCATGCTGTCACCAGATCCTAATTACCTGTTCATATTACAGCTAATTACATTAATTCCGCATAGGTGAAGCAGACTCCTATGAAGGAATTTAAACAGAACGATTTTTCAGTTTTGGTGCTATTTACAGACTGTGGTATGTCAATTTGAAGAAAAACCAGAACATGAAACTGAAACGCCGGTGTTTTCTTGCAATAATTGGAATCTTTCAACACAAGAATCCAATGTTTGAAGGTATTCACTGCAAGGCTTTGGTCCTTTCCCATCCAGAGTTCGTTGCTGACGCATAGAGCATGGTCTCCTTCTGTTGAGCTCAACGGGGATTTTATTCTTTGATTTCAAGCAGAGCGCTGTCAGGCCAATGCTAACTACTTTTGGCAGTCCAAGAGGCACTGTGGTCAGGATAAACTGCTCTAGAACTGCAGGCTATGTTTTGCAGGTATTACTGGCTTTTCTTGATTCATCGGTTAGTCTTGACTGAAAAAAAAATTATTCTTTCTTTATCGAACAAAGCAGAAAAAGGTCACCTGAAACATTACTATTTTTTGGTACATCCATGCTTGGGAAGGAAGTTGAATGCTGTTAATTTTTTGTGATGATAAAATAAACTTTGTATGGGTTTGGCCTACAAGTCCTTTGCCTTAGGGACAGGGTGTGAAGTGGAGCAGGTCATGATCCATGGGTTCACCATGCTATCTGTAGGGGCGTGAGAAGAGTTGCATTTGTGCCTCTGCCAAGCTGTTCCCTGCTGGTCGTTGAGGAACCAAGTTGCAAAAAGCTCCCTCATGCAACGTGCTGCAAAGGCTGTCTTGAGTTTGGCTTCAGGAAATGTTTTAATTCTTTTTTTTTTTTTTTTTTTTTTTTTTTTTGGCTGGATTGATTTACATTATTTAAAAAAGAGAGAGAGAGAGAGATCTACATCACCTGCAGTGACGGTGACAGGGGTTGGCAATTACTACGTGCAAGAACCACCAGTCAGCATTATTTTATATTCATTCTTTCATCCAATGAAACAGTAATACCTCCTAGACAACAGATTTTGGAGAAGTTGAAATGTTTGCTTTACAAAACAGACATAAAATTTCTCCTTCAAGGTGCTAAATTTGTGCTGAGCTGGTCCAAAAAACGACTGCATCTGGCTATGTCTCGTGTCTGCTACTAAAAAAATGTCCTAAATTCCAGACAACCTCTTGGGTTTTGAAATAAAACTCATTAATCCTGCATTTGAATTTAATATTTGAAATTTTATCCTAATCTTTTTTTTTTTCTTCCACATGAATTAACTTTAGAAAACTTGGAAAGGAACACAAGGGTGGTTTTCTTTCTTTTTTTTTTTTTTTTTTCTTTTTTTTCTTTTTTTCTTTTTTTTTTTTGAAGGAGAGAAAGAGAGAGAGAGAGAACATTCTTAACAAAGGGTATAAAATTAAACTAGATTTGACCTCTGCCTTTAGCAGATTTTCCACCTGGTCTGTGCAGGAAATCAACTTCTATATTGCAGCTCTTTCATAAGCAATAACATACATGAGTCTGTAAGTGACAGTTTTTCTTGGGTGGACAACAATGTTAGTTACTTTTTATGATTAATTGATAAATGTTTTGATATGGTGCCTGGGCTACGAGTCAAAAATCACTCTAGTTAGATGATCCAACACTTAGGAAGCTGAGCCAGTTACAGCTCAGGCACAGTGAAAACAATTCTAAAATATCTGAGCCTAAAAATGTGCATAGTTGTTAAGGAATCTTACACGTGGGTGTATGGTGGTATCCTGAATTACAACTACTTGGTGGGCCAATTTCTTGAGGAATGCAGGGATGTGCAGGGATTCGAGACTCTTGCATCTGTATTTCAAAAGACTTGGGAAAACAGAAGAACCACACGGACTTGTGGCTGGGCACGTGCCGAGGAAAACCAGATTGTGGGCCAAAAGGCACTTTTAGTCCCTCAGGTTACACAAATCCCTTTGCTTTTTAGAGAAAGCTTTAGATTTTCAGTCTCTTTCCTCCCTTGACTTCTAGCCTCCTGCTTTCTTTTTTCTTTTAAAGGCTCCAGAACTTGCCTTCTGCACCAACCTTCCTGCTTTGTCCTTAGATCTGACTAAGTTTGAATGTCATTCTGAATGACCCATGAGAAGTGGAACCTCATCGTGCCTGTGCCTGTACATCAGTTTTCTGCTAAGCAATGGGATAGTCAGGATTCAGTATTGGTGGGTGTACCCCAGCACCTGTGCATCCTGCTTTCTCAGATTATTAGGGGATAGAATCAATGAATCATTTGAGTCTGACGGAACCCTTGAAGACCAACTAATGCAACTCTCTTGCAGTGATCAGGGACACCTGCAGATCCATCAAGTGCTCAGAGCCCCATCCAACCTGACCTTGAGTGTTTCCAGGGGTGGAACATCCACCACTTCTCTGGACGCTAGCCCATCTTCATGTGACCCTTGGGCACAGATACTACTATGTCCACAGGAGGACATGAGGAGACCTGAGGAGCATCTGTGTAACAGAAGAGTCTCTTTCCTTTAGTTTCACAGTAAAGATCCGAAAGGAAAGTTATTTCCTCCAGCCTGCCATGTGCTTAAAAATACAAATTTCCAAGTCATTATCTTATTTGAGGCATCATTGCAATGGCATGATTTCCCCTTCTCACCCTCCTTCTACCCCGATTTCTCTGTTTTGATCCTGACTGCTGGATCTAAACACACTTCTGCTTTCACTTTATTTAACAGTGGAGGATTTCATTGTTGCTGATATGAAAGGAAAATTTCTCAAAGCATACTGTAAGCTTTGCTGCTCACGACTTCTTAATCGTGAGGATTTTATTTCACGTTAAGCAGGCAACTGAACACTTCTAATAAACAGAGTAAAATCTAATTAGGCTACTGGAGGGGAATAGAAGTATTTATACTCCTCCAGACACAGACATTAGGAATTCTTCCTCAAACATGCACACAGGCTTCCTGGCAGCTGTCTCATTCAAAGAGCAGCTAATGATCGTACTAATTTGCACTTAGCTGATACTATTAGGAGTTCCTTGCAGATGGAAAATATGCTTCTTTCATGAGATCATACAGAGGAGCAGGGCCTTGTGGATTTTGCTCAGAGCAAAAGAAATCCCAGTTCCAAATCCCATGGCTCGCACTACTTGCTGTGTGGTCTCTTTCTCTCAGTTTCTCCATGCGTAATCTTACTTATCCAGCTCATTCATTGGATTGTTGTGATGATTGCTCAGTCATTTGGCTGTAATATGTTTCAAAAGCAGGAACCACTGAAGCATCGTGATTAGAGACCTAAAGGCACTTTTAAAATATACGTTTAATAGATTGGCATGGTGGATGAATTTGGCTGTAATAGATGGACATCAAAGATGAATGTGGCTGTAGTAGATTGACATCAGAGATGAATTTGGCTGGCTACTTGTCTTTATAGGGCTCACCATTATTTTAAATGCTGATGATGAGTGAGCTCAGAAAGCAGCAGAACTGCTCATCACCCAACCTTGGTGGAGAGCAACCTCCATGCAGTATGGAATATCTACCCACACAGAGGCCGTACAGCAGGACTACACCCAACATGTCAGGTGTATTTTCAGTCACTCTGTTTTCTGACCCAATGGCCCATGGTCCACACAGAGAGGTGATTTCCTCTCCACTTTTTACCCTTGTATCCTAAAGAAGTTCATCCAACTAATGGGTAAAATCTTGGGGACTGCTAATTTGATACGGGACTGATGGATCATGCAAGCTGTGACAATCATGGGTAGAGAGTCCTCCAGCGCATTTTCTTGCATTTTCCCACAAGAAACAGCCCAGATATCTCACAGCTTCCCCAGCTGCCTTAAGGGGACCTCGGAGTGCCTCAATACTGGGACACATGAGATTCATGCCTGGAAATGGCTGTGCAAGTGTGGAAACCACAAAAGCAATAGGTAAAGCAAAGATGTACAACCCTTATCAAGAAGCTGTTCCCACGGATTCTTCCTGAGCCATGTATTTTCCAGTAGTTTTTCTTCAGCTGGAGACCTGTCATTTTCTTCTCCAAGACCATTTAAATCTTCCCAAGTTGTTTGTCAGAATCGATCCTACAAAACCAGTTGTCATTTCTTGGGTTTAACGAAGTGCAAGGAGAGAGTATAAGGGTCAGTGTTAAAATGAGTCTGGAGTAAAAGTTGTGGTTTGTTCCTAAGTAAAGATACCTTTCTATGGACTGCAATAGCACAGGGAGCCAAACAGCTCTGCACCAGGAGGCACGAGTGGTTGGGAAAGGATTTGTGTCCTGCTGAGAGTGGGTTTGTTCAGGGAAGGGTGTAGTTCCAGCAGTGGAAGGAGGAGACCTGCCTTCTCCTATTTCAGTTTTTACAAAATCATCGCCAAAAAAAAAAAAAAAAAAAAGAGAGAGAAAGAAAAAAAAAAAAAATGCAATGGGCTGAAGCTGATGTATCTTTTTATAACACAATGAGTTTTTCTGAAATGGAAGTGCTGGACTGAAAGCTGGAGGCATTGCTCAGTTTTGACTTATACTTTATTCAGGCAAAACTCCAGTTGATGTGAGAGCATTGGGTCATATTAGGATTTGGCCCATGAGGGCGGAGGAAAGCCAAGCTCAGAATGTCGCATAAATATATTAGCTAGAGACTTGGCTTTCTCCAAGATCCCAGAGATGGAATAAGGCCGTGATCTGGTCTTCTGAAATGCATGGAAGGAGGTTATATTTATCCTGCATAGAACATTAAGAGAACAGGATCCAAACATCTGCGCAAGCATCTGTATCATCTCTTCCTCCTCCCAGAGACATAGGGGATACAGTCCTCTTTGTGTGGCACGTAGGAGCCACTGCTTTGCATGGGTGAAAAAAGTAAAAATCAAACCATGGATTGCTCATGCTTAAGAGGAAAGCATGTTCTTTCTTGTGATGAGTTATGAAGAGGGCATATTGTTCATTTAAACTACACTCCATAGTTTTTGCTGCAGCAAAGTATTTTTGAGAGTTTACAGCTGTCGTAGAAATTCCGTGAAGCCTAACTGTCAGTTTTCTGCCAATCAGAAAGATGAAGACACTCTGCTTTGGGCTCCAAAAGTGACATTTTAGCGTTGCACATCTTAAATGTGGAGCAATTTTGATAGAGCATCCTGACAGGTTTTGAAATCTGGAGAAATTATTTTCTGGTGCCAAGCTACACAGTCTGGGAAATGCTGCGTGCTGCACACTGCGCTCACTCCCTGTAGCTCTGCTAGAAGCCAAAATATATATTAAGAGATGTATAAGAAATATGGCCCAGGACTAAGGTTTGTGGGTGCATTTCAAGTAGGAACTCTTTACTACATTTAAAGTATTAACTGCACTCATGGTCATAACAAGTTGGCATAGAAGCAAGTCTGTAGTATGTATATCATGTAGTGACACAATGGAGAAAGCAAAAAGAAAAGCAGGAAAGAGAGCACCTTAGATTGATCTAAACTCATCAAAAATATGGAGGAAATGGAAAACTGTGAGCCTTTTTTTTTTTTTACCTCGAAAACAATAGTTTATGGATTTAAAAGTGACCTTGCAGTGGTTCCTGAAAACAGAGATGGGTGTCTGAGAAGCTGTAGGTGGTAAGGCACTGATGTAGGTCTCATATATCAGAGGCCTATTTCCCTCAAGAATACATCACCATGTCCCTACTCTTAACAAAACAACCAAAAGGAAGAAGCTGAAAGAAGTCTAGAGACACATCTTCCCTCAAAAAATGGCAGCTATGGGATAGAAAGAAGTTTGTTCAGCCTGGAGCTACGCTGCCATATGCAGGGTTATCTCTAGGGGTATCACTGAAATGTGATTGCTTACATTAGGGCAGCAAGAAGCTCCCAAACAGGGAATAGTTGGGATGTGGTTCCTAAATGTCTCCTTAAGAGCCTTACACCAGGTAGGGTAGGTCTAGAACACCATGTGAGAGGACCACTGGCCTCAGCCCCTTCTGATGTTGTGTTTGCTGGAAGTTTGTCTTCATAAACACTCATGAATTTGATGACGTTGGCCTTGTGCCTTCTGCTTATTGTTAACAAAAGTCAATACAAATGAGGAGAAGTACAGAAAGTCAACCTATGACCAGAAGAAATCTATGGTCATAGAGAGAGAAGAATGAAAACCCACCCTCAGTACATGCTTTGTCTTTCATGCTCTTGCTGGATCCAGAAATAGAGAACTGCTCTCCGGACTGAGGCTCAGAAAGTCAAGAATTTTGTCTCTCTTTATTTTCATTACAGTTAGTTAAATCCTTAGGCTCCTGTTAACACTGAGCTCCATGTTGATTTTTTGTTAAAATGCTGAAGCCTAATTTTTGTTTAACAATTTTCTGTTTGAGGCCAACATCAAATTAGTGTGCTTTCCACTGGCAGACCCCAGTAATTTGGTAGGCAGGAGGCTCACACATACTTAAGTTATTCAATACATTTTGTTATAGTCTGTACAAAAAACCTAGTCAGAAAAGCCTGATTTATTATATTCCTCAGGTTTCCTGTTACTTTAAACCACTAACATCCTATGGCCAATGCCTTCATAGGCAGCCAACACATCTGGCCCAGAGTGCTTCTGTCGCCTATCGCCAAATTGCCATATTTACAATCAAGGCATAATAGAAAAGAATGAATTGATTATGATGAACGAGAAATTGAAATTTAAAAAAAAAATGTAAATGTATGAGTGGACGTTTGTAATCACTGCTTTTTTCCTCTGTGTGTCAATGAAATATGAACACGTAGCATATTGAGCAGGCAGATTAGATGTGTGCAATCATCTCTTCTGAGGTAACTACAAATTACTGAAAGCTCTAATTTTCCTATTTCACACATCTTTGTTTTCTATTTTGATTTTCATATGTACAGACAAAATACGCCTGGCTGAAGCAGAAACTATGAAGTCCATCTGAAACCTCACCTGAAATTCTGCAGCTGCTTATAAATAAGCGAGCCTGTTCTACACAAAGTAATTTTTAGCAGGTCTCCTCAGAGATTTAAGGCCTTTTCAGTCATGGTGTCTGTGTTGCATCTGTGTATCCATCTGTCAGATTTGATCAATGAGTCAGTCTCCCAAAATATTAACTTCCTACATCTTCAATTAAATAGTTAGACGTAGAGAATTAGTAGGTGTGCTCCTTAAAGAAAGCTGCAGTGGATGTCCATGTTGCAGAAATCAAACAAGAATCTACAGCATCAGGAATGTAGTTCATAGCACAAATCCTTAACATTTCTCATAAAACTCATGCTTGAGATACAGCCATACAAATGAGAGCAGAAAGACCTGCAAGTTTATGACTGGTACAAGCTGTGAAGGCAGGTAGTGATTTGGGGTTTCCATTATTCACAGGCTGGCACCATAGGCCTGCAAGAGCATGAAGTTTTGTGCACTTCTAAAGGGCACAGGCAGAGCTGGCAGTGTTTCCTTCTCTGGGAGATGTATTTGCAGGGATTCATTTTTTCCTAAGGGTGTCATAAAAGACACATGTAGATGATAACGAGCAGATTCTCAACTGTGTCAAAACCTGGAACGCTGCTACAAAAATGTGAAGAGCTGCAGAGGTTCAACTTCTTTGAAAATCTGATCGCTGAATATTTCTATTCAACTTTCTCTGCCAGCGGGATATGAAATTTTCCAAATCTGTGCCAAACTCTGACGTTCACAAGAGTTTCCCAAATGGATTTGCATGATGTAATCAATAACCACGAAACCCTCTTCCACTCTCCAAATTACATCTGGTTGAGATGAATTTCTATAAGGATAATATAAATGAAAATGTGAAAGACTATATTTGCTCTAAACCTTATTATGCAGTTGCACTTTGACATGTAAAGTCCCTACAGTGACATGGCATAATCTGAAGAAAATGTATGTTCACACATGAGAAACTGAACAGCATTGCCATTTTCTTCTGAGTTATCCCTGGTGAGTAAACTGGTGGAAAGACACAGCCAAATTCTCCGCCCTCAAAATCAATGGAGCAATGCTGATTTACATCAGCTGCAGACTACAGATTCCAAAGACGTTATCAATTAATTTCCTGCATAATTTATCCAGAATCGTGTTGGAAATGCAGCCAGCTTCCAATTCAACAAGCTGCCTTTGTGTGGAAAATCATTTAAGTGTGTTTAAATGCAAGCAAATTGTTAAATGCAGCTTGCAGCCTCATGCTCTTGAGCTTCAGATCTGTGCACGGGTGTTGTTGAAACAGGACCTTGGTGGAAGCATCCACCTGGCACATATGTTCACTCAGGAAGATGGTCTTTGCACAATCAAGAGGACTTCATTTAATGATAACAATGCCTCCAGTTTTTTCTTTTGGCAGAAACCGTGCGAGCCTCTCTCAGAAGAATTAGATCACAGCCAGTCCCACCTTAACTACATATTTGCTAGCTGAATAAACAGGATGAAATTGGACTGACGGTCATGTCTGCTGGCAGATTCAAACACTTTCAGTGCCGTAAGTCTGATTCCAAAGGCTCTGGGTATGAAACCAGCCTCTCGCATCCCAGGGTTTGCCCTCTGCCAAAATTACGTCCCAGCAAATGTTTTCAGTGCTGCCCTCAGCTTCGCTACCAATAATGCTCCAACCAGAAAGACAAATCCATTCGACATTTTAAATAGCAGTCTCAGCATTATTAATTGCACAATAAAAAAAAAAAGAAGAAGAATTTGTTCCAAGTATGCAGCCAGCTATTTATTTGCGTTCAATTTAGAGTCATAAATCTTTACTTTGACATTTAAAGCCTATTTTAACAAAACAGTTTGTTTTTTTCGTTTTGCAAAGTGCCTGATCGGAGGGGTTTTCTGAGCTGTTCAAGCAGCTCTGAGCAATACAGGGTTGGATGAATATTTCCTTGCACTAAACATAACTTTCCTCTAAGTAAGCCAAACATGCATTGTTCCTTTTTTTGCATGAAAGTTCTTGTTAATTTGTTTTCTCCTTTCAGTGTTGTCATCTAAGAGAAAGAGAAAATGAAAACAGGGCTCAAAACACATTTTAAAAATAGGGGACTTCATTCGTACTGCTTCTGAACCGTGTGGTTGTTGAAAATTACATATTGGATCAGAGAGAGCAAGAAGTTGAGGCTGCAGTGTGGTGTGGAGGAAAACGTGTTTTCCAACTCTGCTATTATTTGATTTATTTTTCGGTGACCAAACAATGCACTTGCTTAAGTTATGGGTCCATGAGCAATAGTACATGCACTGTGTATTGCTAACTAAACACATTACATTTCATTACATTTGAGCTTAACTGTCTTTCTATTATCTTTTGATGTTCAATGCCAGTTGTAAACAGGGCCGTTTCAGCTCTCCAGCTGGGCAAGTGCATGATTAGAGGCAATGAGGTATTCCAACTTTTTTGTTTTATATAATATAATACTAATATAATACTACAACTATTTTTTGCAATAGGGAGCTTGAAAGAATCTAAATGCAGTTAATCATTAATAGAATGGATTTTCATTTAGCTCTGCAGAATGACAGGGTAGGTGAAATGAACTATTGCAGGACCCAGTACTTAAAAATCTTTATATTGTGTTGCTTGATTCCACAAGTAGGTGGTGAAACAAGAACCTGAACAATCTCAAATGAAGCACTGCAGTCCAGTACATGTGCATTTGTGTCCACGGGCTTTCAGGTGTGAGTAGAGTGCAAGCACAATTATGGTGTCCTCATGGAGATAGAATGGGATTATGGATAGATGTGAAGGACACAAACATGTAAGTGAACACTTCAAGGTATCAGAGGGAGAGAAATTTGACTAATGAGAAATTCTTCAGCTGGGGAGGACTGATAGATGAAACATCATTTTGTTTCTTCCCAGTACTGATGTTCCTGCAGCTTTCTGTTACACCAATGAATGTGGTCTTCAGTGTTTATGAAATGCCCTCAGAAAGCAAAACACTATACCAAAAACTAATAATCATTATTTTATTTATTTTTTTATACTAAGAAGATCCACCTGCTTTATCCCCAAATGACATGCAAAAAAAAAAAAAAAAAAAAAAAAAAAGAGTGTGAAGTTAAGGCAATTGCAAGGAATTATAGAACACTTTGCGTGTAATTAATGACTTCTGACTAGGGTATGTGCATCAACCAGGGCCATCTTGTAAAGGAGAAAGGAGAGTGCTTGATCTTTACATTCTCATCTTTCCCTGCTTTTCTTAGAAATGCAGTTAATGTAGATTTCTGTGGTATGATTTTGTTCCTTTCCTTTTTTTTTTTTTTTCTTTTTAAATTTCATTTTTAATAATGCCAATTAAAAAAAAAAAAAAAAAAAAAAAAAAACAGGGAAAAATCTTCATTGGAAATATTTGAAATATTCTCCACTGGAAAAATAATATCCTGTAATAGATGGATAGTCGTGTAAACACAGGTCTGCCTAGCAAAACAAGGCCAGCCTGGATTCATGGGTATGACTTCAGATGGCATGGTGGGGAGGCAGGAGGGCTTTCGTGGGGAATTAATACACCAGGTTTGCACCTCTGGGGATGCTGGTTCCATTTCAAAATCTGGTTGGAAGGGGAAATAAGTATGGTGGTCTCATTAGTCCTCATTACAAAAATTGACCACATGATTTGGTACCGTTGGCAGCCCTCCGCTAGATAAATCCAGGACTAGAATAACAAGAGTTACTGCAAACTAGACTGGAGGTGCATTGGCAGGGAGGGAAAGTTTGCACAAAGCCTGGCTGTACCGGGGCCAGTGTTAACAGTCTCTTTACTTCCATTTGCTCTGAATTCACTCATATATTTGCAATCAAAATGGTTTTAAAGTCTTTGGGGGGAAAAAAAATGGAAAGAAAAGGGAGGAGAGAGTAAAAGTGAGACTGAGAGACAGCTTTAGAATTATAAAACATATAACAGACCCCGTTCCCGACAAGTTTTATTGCTGTTCAACTAAATCCCTCAAGTCTATCTTTAAATTAGCTGAATTAGAAAAGATGTAAAACTAATCAGAATACTGCTGTCTGGATAGTCTTTTGTCTGATAAGAGCTTTATCTTCGGGTAGAATCATTACATATGTTATCAGTTATAAATAATCTTTTATAATGGAATAGTCAATCAAGTAGCTTGCATTTCTTGAAAGAATATGTAATCACATTATTTCTCCCAATTAGGCAATTTCAACGTATCCATTGTAGCAAGTTGTCTAAGAACTGTGTTTATAAAAATTCCCCAGATTTCAAAAGTGTTTTGCTATGCAGTTTGCCATACTCCATGCTTGAACAAACTAGGGTGTATATATGCATATAAGTACACCCCTCTCTCCCCTGAGAGTCTCAAATGAGCCAGATATTCAACCGATGTAAATGAGTGTTGTTCGAGATACCTTTAGACATGATATACTGTGTTATATCAACAGTCAGCCATCTAGAACTGCCTCCATCACTATGCCTGGCTGAAGCCGTAATTAAAGTCTGCGTTGCTCAGGAGTCAGTACCCAGCAGCCTCGGAGGATTAATTAGGTCTGATATTTATTTCTTCTGATACGAAACCCAGATGTGAGCAGTTAAGCCAAAAACCATAGGGAGAGCCATCCTGCTTTTTTTTTCCAGTGGACAGAGGAAAAGCAGTGTTGCCCACCCAGAATAAAAGAACAGAAGCAAATAATTACGATCATGGAACAATTTGGCAGCAGCGTCGTTTCGTAATCTGCTAAGCCACTTTACCTGCCAGATTACGAAATAATTCAGATGACCTCAACTTCTTTTTGTTACCAATCATTGAAAATATATGTGTAGGTGTGTTGATTTATTTGTCTGACATCTGGGAAGAAAAATACAGAGGGGATACCCTCATCCTCTACAATTATAAAAATAAATCAGCTTGTATTTCATTTTAAGAATTTATTTAATGTGTTAGAAAAATACCTATACACTCATCAAAGGTCTCTTCTTTAAATCAAGTCTAGAAAATAGACTGTGAAAACACTAAATCGTGTATGAGCGTAGTACCACCCTTGGTTCCCACTATGGAAAGGACATTTCCAGCAGGAGAATGTAGTTCAGGTTTTATGCTTAACAGAGATGTAAGATTCAGAGCACTTTCAGCACTGAGTTTTATGCTGTGGACACTTCTCTGGCGATAGTTCCTCACTCAGAAAATTCACCACGTTGGGCCAGCATTGGATGAATTCTCATGAACCATGGAGCAGCTTCATATGATATCAGTTTGTGCAGCATTTCTTGTTCAGACTTTTCTTTTAATGGGAAAAATGGCCTGCTCCCATAGATATAATTCTGATTAATTTAGTATAAAAAGTAGCTGAAAAAGGCATGGCTTCCAGATTCTCCTCCTACTCTGAGTATTTTCAAGATAATACATGAAAATTCATTTTTTTTTCTAATATTTTTTTATCAGTCTTTTCTTATTCTGTACCTGAGTATTGATTCAGAGCAACGCGACTTCTATTGGTTTTCCTGAGTTTTGGATGAAATCCCTAGAAAAGATTTGAGCCAGTGATCTAATGATAAAAGACTGGAAAGCCCTTTTTTTTCCCCTGATGCAGCTAGCCAGCATATTATACTGGAGATATGTAACATTTTTCCTCTCTGAATAATTCCTACAGAACTCTGTAAAGATTAGCTTTTACCCCTTTCTCACCAACTGCATCCGTATATTTTACAACATCGGTGTGTCTTTTGATTTACAAGGTAGAAAAATGAACTAGAAAACAGTCTACCTTTTTCTTTTTTTCCTAGATGTTTCTGATATTTGTTTTTCAGGTAGGCTGTCAAAAGCAGCCTTTCACATAGTTTCCTGGAGCACTTCCTTGCTTCTTTGCAGCTCGTTAAGCTCCGTTTTTTGTTGTTGTTGGGGGTTTTTCAGCCCATCGATGGTGCATCTCACAGGTCCAAATGTCAGCTGAAAAAACAAGCGCTCTCTTTTTAGCTCCTCCAGTTGATGCAAGACACATCAGGGCTCAAGTAGAACAGAAAAAAAAACCCCAAAAGAGGAAAAAAAAAGGTAAATCCGTTGAGTTTGGAGTTAGGAACAACTGCTACTGGTCGGTGTCATAGTCCTTCATAGTTCTCCCCTTCCAAGTTCTGGAGAACATCAGCCAAACTGACCTCGGTGAATGGCTCTGCCATGCTGCTCCACTCTCCCCAGGTCTCTGCTATGCTTAACACTGTCAGAAAAGTCTCCAGCAAACATTTGTAATTACAGAGAGAAAGAACACTGCTGTCTTTATTTTTTCTAACTTGACATCTATCAAATTTAGTTTAAGTGTTCCCCTGGGTCAGAAGAGTTGCTGAGCTATAAACTAAAAATAATTAAAATAAAATATTAAAAAAACCTCAAGTCTGCTTGCCAGGAGCGTATCGTTGGGAGTTTACAGCTTTCAATCATGTATTTCAGAGTGTTAGAAGAGCTGAAATAAGACAGGCAGGCTTAATACAACATAAAACTTCAATCACTTGTACTTTGATGCAACAGACTTAGTGTAAGCATTATTTCAGGATAAAACTGATTTCTATGCCATCTAGAATCTGGTTTTTTTCTGCTTTTTCTTCTTTTTTTTTTTTTTGCTTTAATGATTTTTTTTTTAAATTATTTTTTAATACATTTGTTGGTTGTATAGGACTAGATTAATTCTTAATGGAAACAAAAGGCAGAGAAGGTAGGAGTCTTCCTGATTAGTTTCTCACCTAATTAAAAGCTTGCCCTGACAACTCTCGAAAGATGAAGACAAGTTACCTTTTCATACTGTAAACGATGACTTTGCCAGTTTATTGACCCCAGCTGATGTATCAGCTATCACCAAAATTGGAAATTCTAGTTACAATGACTTAAATTTTGGCCTTAATACCGACCAGACAGACAGCATGTTCCCAGACTGGTCACATTCATAAATGTCATAAAAAACATATTTGTTCTATGACATGCATGAAATAAAATTCTTCAGCAAGATGTCTCTAACCAGAAAGGCATGAAGCAAAAAATCTTTAACCACGTGACAGGGAATGAAGACTGCTAAAAATGGCATTTTGACATTGGTGGACTGCTGAAGTAAAGCTGCTCCAGGCATATCTTTAACATCATCTTTATGACTTTTATTATTCTTATTTTATTTGAAAGCTTTAGAAACCATGTGAGGGAAGACCAAAAAAAAAAATAAATAAATAAAACAAAGAAAGTCAAAACACCATTCATGATTTTTTTGTGAGCTTTTCCAGTGTAAATTTTAACAGAAAAAAGTAAAATAAAATTAAGCCAAGGATCATGCTCAGAGGATTTGAGTTGAATCAGTCATCAGGAGGTGCATAATATGCAATTGAGGAATTAACCTGGGTTGTATAGCAGAGCTTCTGCATCCAATGATTCATTTATTACAGCTCTTCTGCACTTTACAGATTTATTTTGGCTTCTAATGAAACAAAGATCTAAATACATGTCTTCTCCTTTCTTTTCCTTCCTTCCTTCCTTCCTTCCTTCCTTCCTTCCTTCCTTACTCCTTCCTTCCTTCCTTCCTTACTCCTTCCTTCCTTCCTTCCTTCCTTCCTTCCTTCCTTCCTTCCTTCCTTTCTCTCTTTCCTTCCTTTTTTTTTTGTGTTGTAATCATTTTCTCATTGAAGAACACTACACACCTTTCTGGAGAAAAAAAATGTACAAGAAGTTGACATTACCAATATTTTTAATTTTTGTAAAAAAAAAGAAATCAATGATCTCATATTTTCCACAAACACTGATAAACATAACAGGAAGAATATCAACTTCATTTAACCTTGAAAAATAGCAATTTTTTTTCCAAACTCTGCAAAGCAGGAATAATTTTAATTTTTAATATGTGGAATTGCAACTAGCTCTAAATCAAAACCAGACACGACATTATTATTCTGTTCTTGTCAAAACTGCTGAATAGCATCCTCCCCAGCTTTAAACTGAGTCTGTGTCTCACCTCCAAAATGACTGCACTCCTCTCCCACACAAAATACCTCCCCACAAAGCTGGGTCAAACTCCCTTGCAGAGGGGATGCCCTGGAGTCAAGGGAGTTACACCCACAGATGGTTTGGTCCATAGCAAACTGAGGATTTGGATGTGAAATGTGCTCCAGCACACAGATTGGAGGTGGTTGGGAATTTTCCAAGGTACTCATTTGGCGGGGTGTCACAGAATGGCAATTTGTTGAAACTGAAACCTTTCACAAGGGAAGGTCTGTCTGAACAAAGCTCCCAAGTCAGAGTGAAAAGCAAAACAGAAAAGCTTGCTGGATAACAAAACAAAAAAATAAAAAATGGTGGAACGAAGCGAGATTAGAGAGGCTGCCCCTTTCCAACAGCCCTTGAGCAAAAATTTGGGGGCTGCCTCAATGTGGTTCTTACTTTCCTTCATGTAAATAAAAATTTATGGAAATGATGATTTTAGAACAAATTTACAGAGTCAAAGCAGAGCAGAATAACACAATGCAAATTCGCTCAGTCTGGTCTTTTGAAACGAACCGTTTGTGGACTGCTTTCAGCTTTGATTTTTTGCCCTCTCTCCCCCCTCCCCCTTTTTTTTTTTTTTTTTTGCCAGTTTTTTATTACCTTTAGTCCTTGATTACAAAAGATTCACTGCTCTAAAACAGCTTTTGAAAGCTAGTTGATCCCAAACTCATGATTCAGGCATTGTTGCATGATTAAGCCACTATTATCTGCACGTATCTTCTGACAACCCTCTGCATCAGTCCTTGATTTCAGCTGAATCCACTTTTTCAGACAATATACCTGACATCCAGGACGATGTCTTCAGAAATCAAATCCTAAAATATTTCAAGAATTTGAGGAAAAATGATAACGAAGAAACAGTTCCCCATTAGAACTGATAAGGGTTATCTCAAGAACGGATTTCTTTAGCTAGTTGCCTTAGAACAAGGCAAAGTGACTTTAAAATACTGCCAGAGGGTGTTTGGAGTGAGCAGAGGCTGTGCTATTAATTTCAGTGAGATGTTTTACTTCCTCGAGGACTTTACCTTCAAGTTCTTTGAGAAGAAAAATAGAATCAGGCTGAAGTGAAGACACACACATCAAAATCAGAGCTGATACGAATGCATATTCCTTTACCCTATATAATTGCTCATTTTTGTATCAGTTCTGGTTTTGGTCTTGCACAGATAGAACACATTTGCTATGGTTGTAACATGCTAGGCAGTTAGTTGCCACCTTGTGAGGATGGAGACCTTCAGCTGCCATCAAGTCATGGAGCTTTTTCTGTGGGCTGCTGGATGCCTAGCAAGAGAAATAGTATTGCAAGGGCTGCAAGAATTGAGTAGCAACTTGTCTTGGGTAGATTTGGCTGCAGTTTGGTCTCTGATGTGTCTAAACCTTGGCTCAGTTGGATGGGCTTCAAACCATTGTTGACAAGAGAGTGAGAACCTCTGTGGACGTTGTCACTAACATTGTGCTTTCTTCCCTCTTTGTATCCCACAGTTGGCAGAGGGAAGACCTGAAAATGGACATCCCTCTGTGTTTGCATGCAAAAGGGAGTCAGATTTTAAGGTCTGTGTCCCGCAGAATCATTACATTACTTTTCACCCCCATATTCCTTCATCCCTCACTACCTTGACCCCCAGTTCTTCTTCACGTCTAGCCCAGAGAGGGAGAAAAAGGAGAGAAAGAAAGAAAAGAAAGAGAGAAATATGCTGCCTGGATTGGAAAAGTCATCTTTTCCCAGGAGCAGCGTAATAATGTTAATGGAAGGGAGAACGGGAAAGAGGAAATGTTTCGCTAACGTGGAGAATTTCTGGCCTGCGTTCTTTCTGAGGCCTGTTTGTCAGGGGGAAAAGGAAATTGGTGGCTGGATGAAATATGAGCTGATGCAGCTGCAATGCCTTTAAATACAAGCTTTTTTAGGCACACTGGTGCTTCAGTTTGGGGATATAAGCAGATGCTGAATGCCTTTCCCTACTTCACATGGGGCCTTTGCGTGCTGTGGTTTTAAGACCAGTGTTCAGGTGATAAAAAAAAAAGGGGGGGGGGAATGAAATGTCATTTTCGGAGAGGCAAAAAATAGTTCAGGCTCTTTGCCGTGCAAGTCATAAAGGGCTTTTTGTGCACAAGTAGTCAGTGCAGTGTCAAGAGAAATCACTTGCACAAGGTGGAGTAACACTATCTGAAATTAAATTCTGGCCTCCATTTATAAGTAACACTTCAAGGTAAGGAAAAAAAGAAAAAGAAAAAGAAAAAGAAAAAGAAAAAGAAAAA
>NW_024884755.1:14786830-14885992 GCF_019232065.1 Centrocercus urophasianus
AAAAAGAAAAAGAAAAAGAAAAAGAAAAAGAAAAAGAAAAAAAATGCCTCTTCTTTTCAAGAAATTGAAGAAAAATAAGGCTTTCCCCCCAAAAGGTACCCGTGGTGTTATCCTTGTTATCCTTAACACTGCAGCCCCAAACAGAAGGTAATCAGCAGAGCTCATCAGCTAGCCCTAATGAGCACACGGCAATTTTCTATCAAGCAGTGGAATCTGGGTGGAGGTTTGGGGCTGCTCTGATCTAAAGGGTTTGAAGTGAAAAGGTTTGAACTCTCGTGCTATTGCCTTTCAGGCTCTTTGAGCCTGATTCTTATTTACACTACGTTTCCTTCGCATAAAGGGGCCTTCAAGTGGGCATGCAGTGAAGGAATATTTCAAGGGAAGGAGCATGCAGAGCAGGCTCTCGCTGCCCGCCTTGCACCTTCCTTGTAACAAGCCCCTCACTGTTTTCATACAGCAGGGAAATGCCAGATGTAGCTCTGGTCCGAGGTGGAGGAGAAAGGCTTCAGCTCGCAGCCCTATTGAAGCTCTTTTGCATTGCGCTGGTATGCCTGAAGAGCTGAAATAATTACTTGTAGTTTTTTTTTTCCTGCATCTTTTCTTTCTTTAAAAAAAAAAAAGTCAGGTTCTGATTTCTTACTCTTCATTGCTAGAGAAATGAAAAGTTGCATTGGGTTGGTGGTCCAAGGTGAAAGCTGTGCCGATATGCTCTGGAGATGTCATTGAAGTATAAACAGGTG
Organism: Centrocercus urophasianus; assembly: GCF_019232065.1. NCBI lineage: Eukaryota > Metazoa > Chordata > Aves > Galliformes > Phasianidae > Centrocercus > Centrocercus urophasianus. The sequence goes on from NW_024884755.1 coordinate 14,787,571, forward strand.
ATTAAAAACAGTTTGTCCCCTTGAATGATTGCTTCAGAGCTGAAGGAGTATTCCCATTATCCAAGACCTCCCTGACTCAGTCCTGGTTGGGATCTCTCATTTAGTTTTAAAAGCTAGGCTGTATTCCTCAGTCCTAAGGAAATTAAGACACGTTAAACACCTTGCAAAATCTTCTTTCCTTTCCTTTCCTTTCCTTTCCTTTCCTTTCCTTTCCTTTCCTTTCCCTTTTTGTCTAAAGACAATCACATAGTTTTCCATGACAGTATTTATGAACTAAGATTTTCATCCGGCAAACCAAAGTCCCCAAAGAAAACACTTCTTGCTCTTTCAGTCTGCTCCCTTGCCAAGCAAAGATCTCTCAGACCATAGAATGATCTCCCAAAGGTCATACTGGAAATCTGGTTTGGGCTGCTCATTGTAGCTGAACGGATTAGTGTATCTGGTTGTCATTTTAGAACTAATGATTTTTAAAAGAAGTGGTCTTCTTTATCCCCAAAAAATTTTGTTTTATGCTTTTGACTTTGTATATTTCCTTTCCATATTTTCATATTTTCTATTGAAAGCTTTTGCTATTACTTGCTTACCAGAAATGTTTTAATATTTCATTTTAGTCCAATAACCATTTCAGAAAAAAAAAAGAAATCTGTTTCAACGCATTATGATTTTTAAAGGATCTATTTTGACCTCAGAAGATTGAAACTCAGAGTAATTGCAAACACAGGTTTTCAACAATCAAGTTTATTTTCTCTGCAGAAAACCTCACCCATATGCCTGCAGGGAATAGCTACATTTGCCAAATCCAACTTTTGGTGCACAGAAGAAGTGGGAAATATAAATAGAAAGTGTAAGCTTTTGGATATACAAAATGGGTTTGTAATTTAAGGCCTCCCAGCCGGTGGCAACAATTGTCCATGTCTTGTGGGGTGTCAATTTTCCCTCTTCTCTTTATTTGGCTCAGCAAGCCGCCTTCTGCAATCACAGTTTAAAGTCTTGGCTTATGTTCTTTCTGTCTCCTATCTCACATCGAGCCGCTGTCATCCTGGGGAGCTGCAGGATGCTCTCCACTAATCTGATGCTGCAGTCTCCAGCCCTGTGGTCGGATATTGAGAAGGAGAAGAAAAAAAAGCTTTCCTAAATGAATATACCAAATTACACATTATTTCACTTGACAAACAAAAACTCTTTTTGTGGTTAGCAGAATGAATCGTGTACATCATAATTTTGACAGCAAGCACTGAGGTTGAACTGGCTCTCTAAACAATTTCCCTGTGTATGCATTGCTGTTCCAGTTCAATGCGAGCATATGGCAAACACAGAAACTATACTTACTGATGCCAGGGCATGACCAAAATCTATAATAATGTTGTTTACTTTCACCAGCTCTGCAAGAAAGAATGTAGCCTCATGCACTTAAACGACCTCAGAAGAATCACACTTTAAATTTTAAAATAATTTAATCAACACGTGCATTGTCCCTTAGAAACATAAGGGCCTAAGATGACTGCAGGGTAGACCTCATCCGCACAGAATCTTCATTGTATCCTGGAGAAAACCTAAGGAAATTGTCTCCATGGCATTGGTTGGGGGTGGAGGGAAGTGGCAGAGAAATGCAGCTTTTGGGGCATGCTTGCCTTATGCTCTTTTTGTTGTTGTCATTTCTGATAAAAATCACAATATTTCAAAGTCTTCTGTGGACAGAGCTCTGCCAACTTCCTTCTCCCACAAAATAGGCGGTTGTCAAGCTCTGCCAGGAAAGATCTTATTTGACCATCTTAGCATTGCATGGCCTGGCAGGCGAGTGTTGGGAAGCTGAGGGAGTTGGCTGCTCCTCTGGAGAAGGAGGTGACATCCACTGCTCAAGGGAGTTTTCCTCTGTCCTTTTGTCAGGCCCTGATGTGGAGCCATGGGACAGTGCAGGCTCTGAGATTCTGGGGGAATAAACAAGCTCAACGAGTTGCCCGTGGAAATGCCAGCTCTTGCAGAAAAGCATTGTTCTTCACATCCCAAATCAGAATGTCAACAGGGGGAAGAGTCCTCCATTCGCACTAATCTGAAACATTGCAGGTGGAAGTGAGGGAGAGCCAAAAGGGTCAAGATCACTTAAAGATGTGTGTTGAGGAAAGAAGAATTGAGGGATTTGAATGGCATTGCAGCACCTCATGTAATAGCCCAGATAAATGTTCAGTGGCAGCATTCTCAAAGACAAGGGCTGCAAGGGTTCAGATCATACAATCATAAAATCATTAAAACCACTAAGATCACCAAGCCCAACCCCAACCCATCCCACCATGCCCACTAACCATGTCCCTCAGTGCCATGTCTCATAGGTTCTTGAACATCTGCAGGGATGGTGACGCCATCAACTTCTCTGGGCAGCCTGTGCCAGTGCTTCACTGCTCTTTTAGAGAAGAAATTTTTTCCTAATATCCAATCTGAATCTCTCCTGGCACAACTTGGAGCCATTACCTATTGTCTGTGTGTAAGTGGATCTGTGTGAAGTGGCTTCTCAGTTGCCAACAAAGCAGATAGACATGGATTTCAAGTGTCAAAAAGTCATAAAGCCCTCCGCTATTTCTTACTCATCAGATCCATAATCACAATAAATACACAAATACATAGACAGAAAAGATTAAAAACATTGAGAAACTGCTAGTTTCAGTGCCCAGATAGATAGAAGCTGCTGTTCTAGCAATAAAATCTCAATTTCATTTAAGACACATATCTACTCTACATGGCAGCTTATAAAACAGGCAAAGAACTCATCAGGTTCTCAGGTATTGCATGGATGCTGGGAAATTTGCAGACACTCATTCCTAGGATCTCCACCCTTTGGGTTTAACAGATTCTTTGTGGGCTTTTTTTGTTTGTTTGTTTGTTTGTTTTTTTGGGTTTTTTATTTCATTTGTTAATCTATTTATTTATTCATTTGAGTTAAAGCATAAAGTCCCATTATTGTCTAGAGATATGCACCTTTATTGAAGTCAGGTTCTCTATTCTTTTAGCTCGGACATCTTACAAATGGTGTGTTTCCATATTAGCAGCCTAATGAGGCAAAATGTAACTCTGGGGCTGTTCTAACTTTTCTCATGGAAATCCAAGAATTTGCAGCAAAGGCATGATTCTAGCACTCCTAAAAGTTCATGTTTGAAAGCTGCACCATACTTTGCTCACTAGGGATTAAGATCAATTCCTCTGAGTTGGCAATTTGCTCATTCAAACTAAGATCCTTCTTACAGGTCTTGCGGTGACTCCAAATAGTGTTAAGATTTCTTCTCTGCTAAAAAAACCCTCCATCTCTACCAGCAAAAATTATTGCTAAGAATAAGGAAAAAGGGCAGTCTGATGCTTCCATTAACATAATATGTAGATGAAAAAATAATAACACTCAAATTAATAAACTTTAACAGAAGAAATACATCAAAGAAATGTTGGGTCGTTTTTTGTTTTGCTTTGCCTTGCTTTGCTTTGTTCTGTTTTGTTTTCCTCTGCCACTGTGTGGTTGTGCAGATAAACCTACAAGCCACATTTAATCTTTTCCAGAGGGTCAGTTAAATGATTCCCAATCTCTGCTTTCACATGACTTTGCAGTTTCTTGGTTCCAGCTCTGAGGAGAAGCAGAGGTGCTGAAATACAGAAAGATAGGATATCCTCTTTGTGTCACTTTTCCTACTGGAAAGAGGAAATAAAGGAAATCTTGTGAGAAATCCTGTTCTCATGAGACTTTCAGCTTCTTTATTCAGACCAAGTGATCCTGGCTAGTTCAGATAAGGTAACTTTGGCTATTTACCCATTGTAAAGTAAATTATCAAGAGTCTTCAGGCTTGTCCATCTCTAACAAAGGTTGAAAAATTCACTCTCTTTCCCATGACAGGGTTGAGAAAACAATGTTAAAATTTATTTCAGAATCCAAGAGACGCACAGTTCAATGCCAGATAGATAGATAGACAGTTTCTTTATAGCTTTTCTATCTGTACATGTATTTACTTCACAAGCTGTAGACATTAGAGGGAAAAGTCTTTAGACCTACATCTATCCGGTAAGGCATCTCAAAACCTTTAGCAAATGGACATCTTATGCTGAAGGGATTATCCTTCCTTAGTCGTTATCTCTGCCTTATTTAAGCTGGCTGTGCACATAGGGCAGTGCTTCATCTTGTCTGGAAGGACCACACTCCCCTCCCAGCACTGCAAACTCTCAGCACTGTTGGTGAGCAGCCCTGCTGTGAGTGCCATAAAGCTCTGCTTGAGACGAGAGCACCAACCATCCTCCTCTAAACCCACGCAGCCCATCCCATCTCTCCGTTTGCACGTTACACCTGGCTGAGCTCCTCCACCAAACCTCTTCTCCTCTTCTTAGTGCCTGGCAGAAGGAGAGAGGAAGGACAGCGGGAGGGAGCCGAGCTCCCCCCAGCACTGCATGGAGGGAGGCCCATGGAAATACCAGCAGAAGATTTGTTGCATCATGCAAGTGGTTTTCACTGCTCTGCTGTACCTCCCTACTCTGAAACTCTTTGTTTATTGTATGCCCTTCTAATCCTGGCACTGTCAAAGCCTGGTCCATTAAGTGAGCATTACTATGATTTACGAGCTGTGCATGGCTAGCATAGTGTTATGACAGTTGGGATGAGATTAGGTTGCAGGTCAACCTGCGCTTTAGACTGGAACATTTTCAGGTCTTTCTGGATCTAAGCTTGAGTTTTGGACTGGGGAAATCCCAGAGGAGAAAGAAAGGGAGGTATGCAGTTCTTCTCCATCCTAAACTCATGACACCTCTGATAAATGGCAAGAGAAGCCTACTTGTTAGAAAGCAGAGGTGGAAAAATAAAGGTATTTGATGAAGGTAGAGGAACAGTGCTCCTTCTCTCAAAACCAGAAGCTCCCAGACCGAGAGAAAACACACTCACATTTTCCAGTCCATGCCTTATTTCAGACATAATTTATGAGATCAAAACACCTTGGTGATCAAACGTAGGTACTTCTCGCATGCTTCTCATTTTTTTTCCACTTCACTGGAAACAGTTGGGTAGACATTCTAGCAGACTTCTTTTGCATGCCAGAAATCCCACTTATAGGCATCAGAGCTTTTTCTAAATCAGAACAGAAATATTCTCTGGCTTGCAAACTTCCAAGCACCTTCTTTTGTTTTGCCATGCAATTATCTCTTTGTTTGTCCAGGAGAATATCTAATAGCTCCCTGTTCACAGAAGGGCACTGACCTCTGAATGAACCAAAAATAGCCCATGCAATAATTCCAACAATATGCTCAATATCTGATCTGGAGGCTGCTCTTCCCTTCTGGATCCGATGCATTGCATCACTTCTCACCAACTAGCAGGATGAAGCGGAGGGGCGACCTTTCCTCAATGGGAGAACCAAGTGTTTGTAGGCTGGCAGGAAAGAGGGCTGACATTTCTGACCCGTCAGTCACTCAGAGCCGCTGTCGTTCAATGCTCACATCCAGTAAATTGTTTCAATCAAGTTGTGGTTGGGGGAAGTATGCTCCGTATAATTCACTGCAGCCTCCTGCCTGCGGACTCCACTGTTTATAGTGTGGCCTTAATTGCTTTCTTTTTTTTTTTCCCCTCTCTTTCTTTTTGCTCAACTGAATTCATTTAGAAACACAATATAAGTTAATGATAAAATCCTTCACTAAACCACTGATAGATAAGTGTTGCCTGACTGGGACAGACAAATAGCCCATTTAGTCTGGAATCTTTTATGCTCCTATAAGGTCTATAATATGTCCAAATTGTGCAATAATATCACATGGAGATAAATTATTTCATAGCAAAACTTATGTGTTATTCTCTTCCAAAGTGCAACGGAGTGTAGCAGGCAAGGTGATTAAAATAACTGGGTTCACTTCCAAGCTCTAAAGCTTAATTTTTGCATAAACTGAATGAGACATTCAGCCTCCCTGAGCCCCAGTTCCTTCCTCCTCTTCTGGCTGTCATCTTGATGGCACTGATGTGCTTCCCGCATGTGAAGAATAAGCTATAACCTTATTCTCACCATAAGTTTTTATTATCACCTGAATTCTTTGACCTTTATCTCCATACTCTTGTAATAATTGATTAAAAATAGCTTGAGTGATATTTTGACTTCCATAGCCTAAATCCTTCTGCTTAATCTTTCAAATCTACCTGCTTTGGTTATATCCTAAGGTAGTAAGTGCCAAAGATTAACTATATGCTGTGTGATGCTTTCTAAACAAATTTTAAAGCGTGTCTCTTAGAAGATGTAGTGTTTTTTCTTTTCCTCTTTTCCTTTCCTTTCTCTGTTTTTTAATGGGCAAGCAGCCTCATTAGTACCAGGTGATTCATTTAAAGCACAATTACACAGGGAATTCAGCTAATTGATTGGATAACCCTAGATTCATTTGTAAAAACACAATCCTCAAACCTGAAGTGCTTGGACTTAGTGGTAGTCATGTACCGAGAAGTTTACTTTAAAAGCAAACGTTTAGGTTAATGGGATCCATATGATATGAATTCCTAATAACTTTACCATGGGTGGGCTTATCGAACTGCTTATCATAACACAAGCCGGGCCATTTCAAAGGATCTTTCTTCTGAGACTTTCTAAAGACTTTTCTTTCACCCCAGATCTATAGAAAATTCCACTAACTATCCATTGAGAAAATATTTGAGCTGTCACCCTCTCATGTCACAATTCAAAGGGATTACTCTGAAAAAAAGTGCAATTTTTAACCCTTTGATGCAAGGACACTGCAGAAAACAAGTAGCTGGGAATACATCTCATTTACTTTACCTGAACTATTTTAATGCTGATGGTGTACTTCCTGTTTTAAGAAATATCAGAACTTTGAAATCATTTTGAACAGCTCTATGTGGCAGTGGTCTTTTACACAAATGTGTGAGTTTGTGCATTTAAAGAGAAATCCATTACCTTGACAATTTCTGAGGTAGGAAGTACTGTCATTGTGATGTCAGGTGTGAAAATTGCCTTCAAGTTCATTGAGGATGGCAAAATAATTCTGTCTCACATTTCTGGTATTTAAATAAACCCCCCTATCATACTATGGAAGAGGGGGACAGCATCACAAAACACTATCAGCTGGTTAAGTTTCCTGCTGGGATGGCTACATGGGGTGAAAAATACTAACCCACGAGAAAGGACAGAATCCACTAAATGTAGCCATACTTGGCATTGACCTACAGGGACATTAAATTGATCTACATACAGGTGAAAAAGAGCATTCAGGAGTAATTATTTAAGATGACAACAATAAATAGTGAGAAAATTAGAATGGTTCGATGTGAAGGAAAAGCCAAAGGTTATAATAAAAGGAGAACTTCAGAGCAAGAGCTGACTGGGGGGTTTCCAATGGCACATGCTTCTGCCTAAGAAATCAGGTTCCACACAAAGATTTCCTCACAATCTAACCCAAAGTTCTCTGATTCCATAGATCAAAAAAAAAATAAAAAGTGAAATTTGCATTAAAAACATGACTCTGATCTGAGCAACCTGTGAATATTTCTATCAGTCATGTAGCCCTTGCTTGCGGTGTTTGGTCATTCCCTCAAAAATTGTTTAGTGTTTTTTTTTTTTTTATTTTTATAGTGCTTAATCATTTACCCAATGCAACCGAAGTCTAAAACAGCTCAACTCCACTGCTGTAAATGCTACCCGCCCACAATATTATTGCAAGGAGGCGTATTTGGCATGGCTGGAGCCCATTACAGCTTGAAGGATAATGGTCTGGCACATTAGGAGCCATACAAGGTGCTGAGAGGCTGGCGCAAGAGTTAGGTGTGTTGACGTACCAAGTTTCCAAACATTAACTAATGCAGAAGGGAAGTCGACACTGGAAAGCCTTGTTCTTGAGCATGGTGGGACAACCAAACACTTCATAACACTATCAATTAATTTGCTACAGACACTGGGCTGCTCAGAGGAGAAGGCCAGGTCAGTAGCAGCTCGGAGGTGGGCATGTTACAGGAAAAGATTTAGATTTGTTGGCAGGGAAGTGTGGAAGATGCCTGTAGGTTGCTTGTCAGCACTTAGCCTGGCGCTGGCCGGTTGTGTTAAATCACGGGATGCAAACCCACAAGTGAGTTTATATGAGCTAGATGCTCCACAGCCATTTGAGGAACATGGCTTTTCTGCAGGTTTCTTCCTTCATTCTGAGGAATGAGGAGAATCTGTTGAATCTCCACATCTGGAAAACCCAACTCTTTCAAAAAAACAACAGCTACAGATCACAAAAGTCCCAAGAACCAAATTATCTATGAATATCACCTCTAGGAGGCCTCGGAACTAGCAAAAAATGGTGAGAAGCTGCCATTGCTCAGTTTGGGCTGTAAGATTATTGTGTTAGTTAGAAGCTTAACAGGCTTGAAATAGCCCGGCTGGAGTGGCAGTGAAAGAGAGAACAGTGTTTATTGAGCAATAAAAGAAACATTATGTTTCATTGCTCAGCCGAACTGCCCGACAGAAGCAAATCCCCTGCTTTATAATATGGGGTGTAATAAATACTAATACTATAAAGGGGTCTGTTGGAAACAACCAGCAGAGCCCTATCACGGTGTAATCAAGCCTCCCATTAAATTAACATCTCTCTCGCGCTCACTGCTTTATGGTCTGAGAGGATCGGCCACCCTGAGGCCATCTCCGGGGGGCTTCACCCCCTGCATGGCTGCACTCTGCTCACCCTCTCTTGGGGACATCTCTCTGAGGCCAAGGGTTAGGTTTCCACCAAAGGATTAAGCAGGAGGCTCGTGTCAACAAGGCGGTGGTGGAGATCCAGGCAGAGCAGGAAGGGCTCAGGAGGCCAGCGGAGAGAAATCCAACCATTTCAAGGCAGCAGATTAATCCTGATAATACTGTGTTGGGCCATTTTTTTCCCCCCGGTTGGGTCAAGTTCCCTTAGCAACCGCAAAGCCTGCCATTAATAAAATTAAAAAACTCGATCATAATTTCCAACCTTTGTGCCCTTTTCAGAGGCGAAAAGATAAATTGAATATAAAATGAAAGCCTTGCTTTTTGGCCTCTGTAAACCTATTCTCGCTTTTTCACTTTCCTCCCCATAATTCTGCATTGCTGACCTTCTTCCAGTCGCAGCGGTCTCGGGAGCACAAACCACATATGGACCTCATTGTTCTGCAGAGCCAGGAGGGCACGAGGATACCTTTCCTGCTGACCCTTCCCTACACAGCCCAGGGTACACTGCTTATCCATATTACTGATGGAATCTGCACAGTTCTACCTGGGCTGGGCTGAAGTGACATTTTGTCTTCAACTTTTGTCTGATATTACAATTATTATCGCAAGTCAAACTGTCTTCCAGTATTTCTTTGGAACAAAAAAGGCCCTTTCATTTTATTTTGTTTTTTTCTAACTGAGTTTTTTGGCTAAAATTTAGATTTCTGCTAAGATGATTTAGTTATTGGATGCTGTCAGAAAGGAGCAGTTGAAAACCAAAAGAGGGAAAAAATATGAATAGAGATGAAGATGTTTTAATTTTCAGAAACTAGAAGTAACTGAAAAACAGTTGTTAAAAAAATTGAAAAGTGTTAAATTTGGGGTTTTTGTCAGTAAACAAGTAAGTTTCTTTGGAAATTCGGGGTTTTCCAGTTGCTTACAAAAATCACTGCCAAACTACCACACTCCAACCACCTCGTTTTCATTTTCTTCTGGTCATATAACACCAGGTTTCCATTTGCTGAGAATAAATGAGGAAGCCATGGGGTATCCCTGCTCTTTTTATTCACGCAAATAATCCCATTAAAGTCCACAGGAGTGCTCGTATCCAGTGGGCAGGTTCTGACCCCAATTGTTTTAACAGTTCTTTTTATTCACACCTCATATTCTAGCTAAAGAAATCTGATGGAGCTTGACAGAAAGCTTAAAATCACAAGTCTGTCCAATGGTCGAATTAAAATTATGCATGTATGTTACTCGCTTGACTTAGCTCAGGTAAAAAGGAAGATGAAATAATACAAGGAGAAAAAAGGCATTGAGGGTAAGAAGCTGCAAAAGTTTGATGAGTCAGACTGACACAACTGTAGACTTCCTGAGAAGCCATGACCAACTCGTGTTTTTTCCTGCCTCAGTTTCCCCATCTACTAAAGGAGCTTTATAAAGCCTCCCTTTCACCAAGAGCTGTGAGCATGCAGACAGAGGTATATTGCATTTTTTCTTCAAATAAATTGAAAATGAATCCTTTTTAGTGAAAGAAGGCTCTTATATCCTACTACTCTAGAGCTATTTGGAATTGTTGCCTTAGGAATGTGATGAATTACATTATCTATACTCACAGTCATTAATGCTGACAGTGAATAAGAGTTTAATCAATGTTTCTTCAGAGTTTAATCACGTTTCTCCAGAACTTCTCTCTGCAGGCTGTCCCATTTCCAAACAGTTTTTGATACCTTCTAGGCTGAATTCAGAATGAAAATCCTTGAGTGCTTTTTTATCCTGCTTATCTCTTTTGATGCTAGCAGCACACACAGAGCAAGGTAGTCCATTCCACCCACCCTCTTCCTCCTGTTTTCAGTCTTTTGGTAGCCGATCCAATTTTATTTCATCTTTAAAGGAAACAAAAGTCACCTCTGCATTCAGACTAAACATGAGAAATTATAGGCAGAAAGGAAATTTTTTTGAGAAAGTTATGTGGGAAGATATAAAAACAGTGGGTTAGAAGGGAATGACTCTTTCAATTTGAGTTTATTGTGTTTATAGTATTACTCAAGTTCTAAGGAAGCTAATAACCATCACAAATCTCACTAGCATCCTACATTTTAGGAACTCAAGTGTTCTTTGCTCTCTGCTGGTTCAGACCCAAACAACAAAGAAAATTATTGATAAAATAGGCTCTAACACTCAAACTGCAATGCCATTTAGAGATATACAGAACAGAGATATATAACCTCACCCCTGGGTAACAAAAACCTCTATTGCAACTCTAGCAACAACTGTCATCCCTCCCTTAAACTTCTCCTACATCCCATAATAGCTTCTATGTTTCAAAAGTAAGGCTCCACATCTGTAATGTATTATGTGCATAATTTGCACTTAATTACCAACCACATTGATTAAGCCATTGCACAACAATTAAACTTCATTAGGGTTTTCTTTTTACAGCGCCTTCGCTATTTAACTGAAACCTGTCAAGTGTCTTATCAGCCCTAATTGAAAATCTTGCTGGAGGTGTTTAGCTTGAAGTGTGATCACCATTTCTTTCCAATTTCAGGTGAAGGCAAAACTGGGGATTAACAAATGTGTGTCAGCCTGTGACCCTTTGAGTCACTTTGCATTCGCAATTGTTTCCATGTGTATGTCAGCAAATGTTCATCTCAATGCTATAAATAGATGACCAGGCTGCCCCTACCCTGAAATGAGACAAGTTCTGCAGTGCTTAGCAGGAGAGGGCTTTTGGTTGCTATTAAAAACCAGACTGTGAAATTCAAAGGTTATATTGAATTTTCAGCAGTAGGAGCAATAAGTTTCAGCTTTATTTTTCTCAGGAACAGAACTGATATCCAAAAGGACAGAATTTCACAGACTTCAGCTTGGGAGGGTGTTGAAGCCTACTGGAGCGTGCAATCACTGTGGAGCTGGCAGTTAGATTTGTTTCAGGTTTTAAATCAACACCGTTCAGTTATTTGCATGTTTATGGGTTTCACAAGTGTTGTTTTTTAGTAGAAAAAGCAGGGCCAAAATATTTGATACCCTGAAAGTCTAGTTTCCATACAAGAACCTACAAGTACACTTTTGATCTAAACTCCACATGAAATTAGGAAACTAATTGTCACTTTAGCAACGTGCAGTCTTACTGAACTTGGGAAGAAAAGAATAAATGGAAGGGGAAAATCAAACAGGTACTTATTCTGGTGGTTCATCCCTCTCTGATCAAAGCAGACAAGCCAATGGTCCCTGTTCAGAGATATATCTCAGTACTATAAATAAAAATCTGTAAGACTGAATGATATAAAGAGATGTAGAGGGCACACACTTGAGAGACAGACACAAAACTTTTAATTCTGCTTTGCTCTTGAATCTGTATCTTACTGTCTTTTTTTTTTCCGTAAGTGAATACTTTGGGTTTTCTCCTATTAAATTTCTTAAGCAATATGGACCTATGCATTCATAAAGCTTGTCTGTGCACAGATAAGCAGATTCCCATTTTCAGTAGCACTTAATCTTTTGTTTTAAAAGTCTGAGTTGCTTTATTGACAGAAGATGATATTGCAGCATTTTTATTGCTGTCATTTCCACCAGTGAGAAGTCAGTTGGATAAATTCACTGGACAATGCTTTTGGCAGATTTTTACAATGTGTCTCTACTAAATGATTTGACTAAAATGATATTCATCTCTTTCCCAGGTGATAGCACTGCTTTGGTATTTTGCCCATCCTTTCAGAGGGAGAAAAGGATATCTGCGGAATCCTTCAAATATAATAAATTCAAGCAAGGAATATTTTCCTTTAAGACACCCAGTGTGGAGATTGGAAATTCAAGGGAAAGTTCTGCTAGGATAGTTCAGTGTTCCTACACAGCACCTCAGATCAGTAGAAATTATTTTGTGTCTAATTCTTTCTTCTCTCTGAGTTAGAGATAATCAAAAAGCAGCATGATTTGACTGCAAATACGCCCAGCAAAGCTGGAAAAGCAAAACATTCTCATTTGATGCCCACCCAGAGCATCTCTTGGTGGGGTCTATATCAAGAAGCCATCCATAGGCTGGAGGCAGACATTCATTATTGAGCAGCAGATGAGTTCAAGACCTGTTCTGTGGTTATTGCATGGCTCCTTCCGTGCTCACAGTGAGTCCTCACTGTCAGTGAGGTATGCCTTAAAGCACTGCAGAGATGCCTCTATGAATGGCCCGCTTGTCTCCCTCTCCCCTGGCAGCCCGTTTTGGGGTTGTTTTCTTTTTTTTTCCCCTTCCTTTTTCACCCCACACTTGTCCAGTGGCCCAAAGCAGTTTAGCAGATATTGCAGCTTGCATGAATTATGGAAATGTGCATATGGCTCAGCTGCCCTGTACTGCTGCTTTGTCGGGTTTTATTTTCACTGCAAAATTTATTCTTGGTGGAAAGGTAGAGGGCAGGAAAACAGAAAACTTTTGTAGTGCGATATGCCTGACTCCAGGCACTGCGTGTGCTTCAACAGGAATAATAATTGGCCAAAATTAGATAATGGATATACGCATTTTCCAGTGTAACCTAAATGCACAATCCCTCCCCATCAGCAGCAAATCAAACTCTGCTTACACGTGTACTCAAGGATGCAGTGTCTGGATCCTGAAGTAATTTCTGCAGGTGGTACTCGTTGCTTAAAGAAATCCACATCTGGAGACATGTAAGATAAGGCTGTTTGAGATCCCTTCCTCATGCCACCCTTCAAAGGAACAAAATAGTTCTTCTGTCCACTTTGGAACAGAGGGATTTATAAAACATGGGACGAGTTTGTTTAATTAGGTGGCCCAGCCATTCATTTCAGAAGTATTGCTGAGAAATCACCTAACCTTCTTCCAGGGTTGATGTTAAAATCTGTTTCCACATTTTCTTGGGGAGAGGAAGAAAAAAAAAAGAGGTTATCCTTCACCCTTTCCAGCAAGCCAGAAAAGCTTGAAACTGAAATGATGGCTTTATGCCCAGACAGAGAGGAACTGAAATAAATATGAGCAGGGTTAAGAATTTTCTTTATTGAGAGCACCTGCTCCAGTTTTATATGTAGCGTTGCTAAAAATTCCTATATTATGGTGCGCTCAGCTCTGTGGGAGTTCAGTGAAATCTTTGGTACTGAGAAAACCCAAATGAGTCCTTTGGACTTTTCCCTGCTCTCCTCCAAATGAATTAATTTGATGTGTCAAAACAAAGGTAACACAATGGCAGGGCTACATGTGGCGATCCCAAAGCAAAGCATGCTGTGGGTAGAGTTGCATGTCTTGCATTGCTGTGGATGAGTAACAGGGCAAGAAAGTGAAAAACAGAACTGGCAAAACCTCTCTGCTTGTGCATAATGGCAATCGCTGCAGTTCTTTGCTGTGGCTGCTCACCTGGTGTATCAGGTGCATCTGAAGATTGGCAGGGCTTTATCTGATCAACCACTTTCTCAAGCAAAGAAGCTTTGGATTATGAGTTTATTTAGTGACATGTGAAACTTTGGCATCTTTCTGTTGTAATGGGAGCAAGACAAAAGCAAGAGGCAAGAGGCTTTAGCAAGAGGCAATATATACTATTAATGTGGTTGATCTGGATGTGAAGGATATATATGAGGCAGACCAGACTTTTTCAGGGTCTTAACCAAAAAAATTCAGGCAATTTTTGGTGCAAAAATTATCATTTCAAGTTTAAATTTATAATGTTAATCAGCCTGAAACTTTGGCTGAGGCTTTGGCTTTTGTGTAAGGGCAAAACAATTAAGGACTAATCTTACTTGATGGAGTGTGGCTTGGTTACACACAGGTGATTCAATCCTTCTACTGCTGCTGCTGAAGTTTAGCTCTCCAGAGTCTTTTTCAGTAGTTGGGATGATTTAAGGACATGTCTAACTGAAGGTACAGACTCTGATTACACACCCAGTTCCAGCTAAAATCTGTTTCTATCTTTCTACATGGCCTCGTGGAAAAGGAGGCATTCTTCAACCTTGGAAGTTTAATTTTCAGTGTTGACAACAAGTCCTAGTGAACGTGGCTAAAATTCTTGTCTTACTGCACCTTGCTTTCCCTGAAGAGATGATAGTTCCTTTGTTAATGGTCTAAAAATAACATTTACAATATATTTTCAACTAGATTGAAGCCTTTAGGCGACAGATTCTGAAGTGTTTTAGGAAGTGCTGTTCGAGAGCTCATAAAAATGATTACACGCAAGGAAACAGCAGCATGCCAGCAATGGCCAACAAATTCAGTCAAACAGGCTATGTCCTTCCAATGCTGCCTGAATTTTTTCCAGGAACTTGTTGCTTTCAGTTCAGCAACACAGTCCTTGGAGGTGATTGTGGCTCATTTGGTAGCCCACCTTGCTCTTCCATATGCCATAAGGCTGCAATATGTCAATGTGTGAGTGGCATCCTGGAGAGCACCATATGGAGGTGCCACTACTTGAGGACTGAAGGCGTCTGCAGCATGCAGACCCGTAGTGAGCCATCAGCACTCAGCAACCCTATGGAGAAATCAATTCTGCAGATGAACTTAGGCATGAACAGTGGTGGAAAACAAGTGCAGGAGGCTGCCTGCATCAGCTGCTTCCTTCAGATGCCTCACTGGGAGTTGACATAGCCTAAGCCTAGGAACTGGCAAGGATTTGCTTCACTGGGACAGAAGTAACATTCTTGAACTTAGAGAAATCGCAATACTTTACTACAGGATAAATCTAATCAGATTGTATCCAAACAGTTGATCTGTAAATTTTAGCCACAGATGTATCTCATTTTCTTAATACCTAACCCCCTTAGAAGCCTTAGCATATTTATTTTCCTTTCACCCCTGCGACGTAGAGATACACTGTCCCTATTTTACAGCTGGGGAAGTTACTCATGGAGAGACTTAAGTGTATGTATTCATGGCAGTCACTGAGTAGAACGGAATTCAGCATGGCTGGAAAACCCACCTGAGAAGCTGGGTAAATACTTGGGCAAGTCGCTTGGCGGTCAATGCCAGGAGTACCCACGCTAATTCATTGAAAACAGGTTTAAGTGCATCTACTTGCACTCTCTGCAGGGTAGAAAGGGCTTGAACAACTCACTCGAGGTGATGCAGGGAGTCTGGGTCAGTCTCAGGAGCTGATCTGCCTCTGTGGCCAAAACCTGTTCCAGTGACTCGCTGATTGAGATCACTGAATTATGTGAGGAGAACTGGGTATGAAGTGAATGTATTAAAGGGCACTAAAAGCTCTGTGTTTTTACATTCTCGCCTCTCTTTCCCCTGTAGTTGTATAAGAATCATCCACCAGACCAGACCAAGTCATGAAATCACCTGTCCACTCTGGTCTCCCAGTCAATCAATCAAGCTCAGTGAATTCATTGATTTTCCTCGGAGGTTTGAACAGGATCTTTCAGAGAAGCAAGGGCACAATGATAAATCAGACCAGCAACACGTGTACAAACCTAGCCACAAGTGTGGCAGTGCTGCAGAGACTGTTCCCTGAGTCCCAGGTCATAATTAACTCCCTGAAGGACAGAAACCTGACAGGAAATCCAAAATCTCTTTGCAATCCACTAAATATTACAGGAATGAATGGCTGGCACTGGGGAAGGAATGTTGGCTGAAAGTGAAGCTTTTTGGTTTGAGCTTTTCCTGGATTGTGTTTATTTAGCATACAGCTCAGAGGCACTTGCTGTTTCATATCTACCCATGGAAGCAGTGCAGATAGCACTGCACGGAAAGACGGAAGGGGTGCAACTCAGTTTGCTGTAACCTGGAGCAAATTTCTGTACCTGCATGGGACCTGGGGTTGTGTTTAAAACATTTAAAACGTTCAACTGTGGGTTTAAGTCAAATAGCTCAAGATATGATTGCCCTGGAGGCTTCTGCACTCTCACTGTGAAGTCCAAGGTGTGATTCCTGATGGCTTTTCATTTTCCCTGGGTGAAACAGAAATGAAAGCCTAGAAAAAATATCTGAGCCTTTCTCCTGCCAGGCCAAAAAAAAGCAATGCATTTCAAATTCAATTCCCCTCAAGCACAAGATAAGAGAAAAGAAGAACATATGCATGATGTCATATAACCACTACCAAAATATGTTCAAATATGACATGGTAAAGGTCCTACACAAACTATAATCAAACAGAGATTATTAGTTTCAGTGAAGAGATTCTGTTTCACAACAGCTACAGATTCCCCCCTTCCTTGAGAGCTCTGGCTTTGCCAAGCCTCAGTCTGCAAAATTTGTCTTCATTTCCTATTCCTTCCCCACTGTGGTCCATCTTTGGATGTCTTTAGAGTACTCATCCAGCTCATTTATTTTGCTCCCTGGCAAAGCACGTCCAAGCAACCCGTATCTGTGAATGGCTGATGCCATTCGAATAGCAGAGGGCTTGATTTTACCCGGCATCACCAAGCACTCGGTGTTGAAATGCAGGTGATAAGTTTGTAATCAGATAAGGCGATGGTAATTCCAGATGACCCTGCCATCAGTCGCAGGAATTGCCATGCGGGGAATGTCAGGATTAGGTTTCACTCAGAGCCTGGACACATTTATAATGTTTCAGTAAATGAATAGGGAGTACTGTGACCCAGCTGGGAAATTTATGGCCTTGGTTGTGGCTCTGACAGGACTTTGGAGTGAGATATCGTGGGTTTCAGGGGTGGAGGCTCATCTTAAACTTAAATTGGGATGGGGGTAGGGGTGAGAAGCAGAGATAAAGCAGCTGTTGAAAAGCTTAAGCTGTGTGTGTCTCTGGCTAAAAGTGGCTCCAGAACTTACTCGCTGAGGTGTCAACCATCTATGAAGGATCCATTAATTGAAAAATGTTCCAACTGGACCCTGAAGGATAGATGGAGTCCCATGTTGGGGGGTCTGGGCACTGGCTCGTAAAATCTGCAGATTGCAGTCTTCATGGAGGGAGGAGGAGGAATAGTTTCATGGGAGGAGAGGTTGTTCCTGACAATACGCAGTCACCACCAGGCTCGAGTCGGGGAGCTGAGCAACACAGAGACCTTTCACTCCACGTTCTGTGGTCACTCAACTTATTTTCTCTTGTGTCAGACCGAGGGATTTATTGCACCTTTTGGATTTTCAGCAGCATCTGTTACATAACCTGAATGCCTGATTAAAATGAGCTCTTCAAGAAGGGGAAGCTAATCTTTGCCTAAGCCATGTACGATGATATGCTGTGACCTCCTTGACTTATATTTCAAAAAGATTTGCTTAAAAGCAGAGGGTGAAAAGCGAAGTTTACATATTTACTGGGACATTTACAAGAACGATAAAGTTTTTCAGCCTGTTTGGTTTTATGATAAATCAGTTTTTATTTCCCCAGAAAACCCAGGAGATGATGTTCAGAAGTAAAATTTTCTTGGCTTCGTAATTGGGAAATCATACTCCAAGTGTTTCAGCTATGAATGGGAGGAAATTTAAAGCACACAACAGTCCTAGGTGACCAGTTTACAAAAAAGCAAAAAATTCTTAGAAGTAAATTAAACATGTATTTTGTAGGCCAAGGAGAAGGCCCTTATTTTTTTCCATTTTGATCTCAAAGAAGTTTTTTAAATTATTTTTTCCAAAGAAGGTAGTGAGGTCTAAATATGACTTTTTGTGCATGAAAAAAAAATACAAGTACTTAGAGAAAAGCCAACTGCTTTGGCCAGCCATAGCTGTGAAACTGGAAACCAGGTAAAAATTGCCCTGATCTGGTCTTTCTTTTTTCTTTTCTCTTTCTTTTTTTTTTTTTTTTTTAGACTGAAAAGTCGACCAAGGTTCATCACAACGGGTTTTGAACTTCTAGAAAACTGCCTCGAGGGAAATTAGAGCTACTTATAAAGGTCAGATTAACCCGTGTGGACTCAGCTCAGTTTCACTTTCACTTGTGCAGACAAATCTGAAATTCTGAGGTACATGGCAATTGGACCAAAAACAAACTGAGATTTTGGCTAAAGACAGCCCCAACATAAAAAAAATTAGAATATTTTAAAAGTCAGCCTACACAGAAATGAAACTGGGGTTGTATTATGGTCATTTTTTTGGTCATTGATTTAATTGGGAATTGGAATCTACCTGAACTTACTCCAATGGTTCAACGCTTCCTCTAGGTGTGATATAAGCAATACTATTTTCTAAAGCAATTATCTCATTTAAAACCTTCTGAATCTTCCTCCCAAGTACAAGCTGATCAATATTTCACAGTGAATGGCAGTTCTTTGATGAACTGCTTTGATGAAGCTTAGCTTAAACACCTTTCAGATTTAGAAGAAGAATAAATGGGTATGTCTACTTCTTTTTTCCATACTTACAGCTTCAGAAAATTCCTCGAGTAGTCTCCTTTTTCTCCTTTCTGCTAGCATCATTTTGAGTGGTTAATCCCTATTTTAAACAAAGGACTTACTGTGAGCATTAGATGATACGAATTAGGTCCACTAAAATAATTGAGCAATAGAACAAGATCCATCTCCAGGCAAAATTCAGTTACAGATGTGTGTGAGTTGATTTAAAGTTCTCCTAATTTTGATGTGAAGGAATAGTGAGGTACCAGAACTCAGTGGACTCCAGGAACCCCTGTTTTATAGTTCATCTGCAGTGAGGAAATGAAACTGATATTTTGGATACACTGCAAACCGAAATCGAAGATGACTGGTCTGTATTTTCAGAGCAATCTATACCTATGCAGGAGTTTTTCTGGAATCTGAGCCATCTCATACAGCACAGAACACTGAATCCCTGCCAGAAACGATAAACAAACCCCATTTTTCTTCCCTTATCTGTTTGCATTTTGCTAATATCACCTCTCATCCCCTTCCGCTCACTTCCAGCAGCTACTATCAGCAGGCAGCAGAGAAATCCTTCCCAAGCATTGTGTCTGCAGCTTGTTTGTGGGAAATCTTCTCACCTCTCTTCTTTGCTCACACAGGACATGATTTACAAAGGCTAGAGATATGGGGGTTAATTATGGAAGTTTAATTAAGATAAAGTATGTAGCAGGTAAAATATTAGGAGGAAGGATGGAATAGCTTGTCCAAGCTCTGATTACATGAGACCCACCAAAATATATTGCACAGAAAGTAGGAAAAGCTTTCCTTTGACTTGCTAAGAGGAAACTTGCCATCAGTTGAAAGCCCCATGCTAGTATTTTCTTGAAAATGGACATTTGTTGCTAAATGGGTTGCATATATTATAGCAAAAATGAAATAACAAGAGGGAGAAACTAACTTGCCATAAGCTATTAATTTTCAATTCCAAATCAATTTCTGAATTACGTTATATGAGGTCCAGAAAAAATGAAATGAAAAAAAGTGAACATACTCCATTGTAGAGCATGTTTCAGCAAACTGGAAAACTCTTCTGTATTCTCTAGAAATAAGTTCAATTGAGTAAGACTTTTCATTTAATCACGTGTATTTTGTGTTATGGATGGAGGGAATTTGCCATTGGTACTTCTTTACTGACTGTAGTAAATTAGTTTGATAAATGCAGCATGAAAGACCATATAGTTTTGAGCATGATAGGTTCCCAAGTTAAAGTATTAAATATGTAGATAATTAGTAATTATATATATGTACTAATGCTTTCTTTTTTTAAATGCTACAGATGCGTTCAGGTGGGAATTAGAACAGTTTAAGTAAAATCTAGATAGAAACCCAGCTCAGAAGCGTTTGCTACAAACGTGGGAGTTGCCAAGGGAGAAGCCAATATTGCATTCCTCAGGTCTAGGGCAGAAAAAGTGGAGGAGTTAAGATGAAGTACAGATTTTCTTCTAATCAAATCCAGAAGACGTGCTGTAAACCTTATTCTAAGAGATCCGCTAAGTCTGCAGCATGAACATGACAGGCGGGCAAAATTGTGGATTTGATCATTTTAAAACCTGTGGATTCCTGGGGTTTTGGCTACGTTAAAGACTCCAAGAAAAGACACGCTGAAAATTGCTGAGGGGTGTTACCCAACCAAGTTGCCAAAGGCTTAGTCTGCCTCAGTAATACAGAGAGCAGCTGGTTGAGCTAACTCCCAGTTAATTACCTCTTCATTTCTGCAATCACTCCAGAGTTTGTTTAGGGCAAGGTGGACCGGAGGTTTCGGTGCCCAAATCATTCAATTTATTCATTTGCTATAGAAAATAAAAGTTGGAAAATAAAGACCTCATTATTGTACATATTTTTTCATTTAATTTGTTATGGGCATATTACAAAATGGCTTTGTAATTTGGATAATCATACACAAATGTTGGGTTTTGCTGTAGCATATTTAGATCAAATACTTGTTTGGCTGAACCTGGCAGGCAATGTTGGTGCAAGCCCAGCTCACCAAGAGTGTAGAGGTGATTGATTAATTGCTCCTGTAAACCTTACAGAGCCAGCTCCTGACATCTTTTCACACTCTGAATGAGGTAGGACTTTCAGTGCCCATGTTATGAAAGGAATTTTTCATGTGGAAGGAAAAAAGTCATAAGGAGCAAGGGGATCAAAGTAGGGGATAGGCTCATTTATCTGAGAAGGGAAGCAAATAGATGGTACATATTCTCCTTGCCATTTAATGGGATCGTTGTAGACCTGTTTCATACAATGAAGTCTTTCAGGTAATTTGCCTCATCTCCTTTATATGAACACTTTTTTGTAGGTCTTAAGATAACATCACAGTTAAGATAGTCAGTGCTAATTGCCACTACCCAGTATAACTCCTGTAAGCTTTCCTAAATAATTGTTCTTTGTCCTTTTTATACAGTACCAACTTAGAATTTTCTACAGTGCCAGCCTCTTTTTAACTGTGCAGCACATCTAAAATCTGCATTTATAAGGGATGTGTAAGTTGTAAAGTCAATCTCTTGGAAGATTAGGAAGTGCTTGGATCCAGAATACCCTTGAATTGGCCCCATTCTATAAAGCCTTTAAATATCCAATTGCTACAAGTTCATGCCCCTTCCAACTACTGTGAAAAAAGAGGTGAGAGACTTGCAAAAGAGTCTGCTTTGAGGCACAGCCTGGATTCATTCCCACTGTACTTTCTATCTGAGGCTTTGAATGAAGCAAGGAATTGTGTGGAAGAAAGACAGTGTGAACAGGTAATTAATATTTCCTTATGTGGAACCACAGCAGTGCCTACCAACAGATAAAAACAGATAGAAGAGAGTTTGCACCCCAACTCCAACAACTTATTGTGTGAAATTAGTTCACCTTTCTCTAGCAAAACAGTTTAGAAGGCTGATATCAATAAATTTTGTCTTGGCAATCAAGATTGTGAAGGAAGATTGAAGTGTCACTTGAATGTTTGAGATTCCCTTGAAAATCTCTGTCTCTTCGCCATTCTGTTTTCCTCATTAAAAATCAAAAATGAGCTCCTTCAAGAAAACACATCCCTGCTCTTCAAGGGACACAGATGCTTCTTCCACAACACTATTTACCTTATCTGGTATACACCGAGAGCTCTAAGATTATCTAGTGCAATCATCAACACATCACCAGCATGACCACTAAACTGTGTCACTCACTGTGACACCTACCCTTTTCTTGAACACCTCCAAGATCTGTTGTAAGATTCAGACCCAAGCATCCAGATCATCAGATGCATCTCCAGGTCCTATCATTCTTTTAATCTATTTTAGCTCTAAGTTTAAAACAAACAAATGACAAAAAAAAAAAAAAAAAAAAAAAAGGGGGGGGGGGGCGTGGGGGGGGGAGGGGAAACAGCAACTTTGATCTGTTCTGTTTTCATTTGAACAACATCTTCTAAATGGTGGTGAGGAGGTGTGGAAGAAGTGACCGAACTATTCATTTCATGTTGTGGAAGTTTTGAAAAGCATATTTCCAGCTGATTTTCCTACTGCTGTACTCGTTTTGCCTGAAATGGATTTGACTTTCACAATCTGGGTACAATCAACATGGCCTCGAGGGATTCAGAAGACCTCACAGGGTAGACCTCCTAGTATCATCTTTGCATGCTGTCCCTTCAGACAAAAAGTAGCTTCTTAGGTCCAAGTAGGCCTTCAGTCAGTGCCCCAGGAGAGTGTTCTGCCCTTGGAAGTGTCTGCTTTCTTTGAATGCTATTAAGATCTTGACCACTCCTTAGACAAATCACTTTGCGTGAGCACTGTGCCTGTTCACTCCAACCTCCTGTCAGCGTCTGAGGCTGTTTCCATCCAGGAGAAAAAAGAAAAAGAAAAAAGAAAAAGCACCACTTAATCCACTTAGAGCTTTAACAGTCAGAACTCCAACTGGAGCATAGCTCACAGCCCTCTGATGTTACTGCATTATTCCAGTGACATGCCCAACCCATGAAGAGGGTTGACCAGCTTCCAGTTGATTAAAGGTGTTCTCCAACAGTACAGTCTAATTTGGAGTTGACAGAGGCATGGAAACTATGTCTACTTCCAATAGAACTCCTTTCCTCCTTGCCAGGCACAGAAGAAAAAAGACTTGCCATCAAACTCCTGGCCATGAATTTGCTGCATGTTTTAGCACTGCCTTCTCCTTTGCTTCTCAGTGCAAATATTGAGAGGAAAATACCAGAATATAATCTATATGCAAAACCAATACGTTCTTTGATACATTTTCCTGTTTCTTCCTCCATCCCAATAGCCACACATTAGTCTGATCTGGACTACAAGCTACTCCTTTTATGCTAGTCCAGTAAACCCAGGAGGCACAAACTGGAAAATGGTTTGGATGGAGGTGTGGTTTGTTCCTGTGTAGACATCCCTAATTTCACTGCATGTTGTCCTAACCTTTGAAAAATTCTTTGGAAGAAGGTGGCATATTGAAGTTGGTTATTGCTTTCTGATGATAATGCTGAAGGTGATGATTGCCCTGTACTACAGTGTATCATGTTGGATTCATTTAGCATATGTTATGTACCCTGTGGTCTGTGATTCATTCACTGCATTGCAACGTGCTTTTTGGAATCACACTCCAGCAGTGACTTTCTGACATGCGGTTCAAATACTCATTTCTTTTCAGACCATACTTTTATTACAGTGAGTAGATCTGTATATAGCTTTAGACTGCTACAAATTTCCAAGGGCTGTGTCCCAACAAGTATCACTTTCCAATTTCATTCCCCTCAAGAAATTCTGTCAACAGCTTCTCCCAATTCCATTAATCTTGTGTTTTACCATCTTAAAGCCTCCCATTCTCTCAACTCCCTTAAAGATGTGACCAGTGTTTCTCCTTGAGTGCTGACAATTGCTTTCTCATTCTTACGTGGAGCTGCTCTCCTTGCTAAGAACCACATGCAGTTTTCAATAATACCTATTCATCAGTAATGTATATAGCGAGCCAGGTCTGGATTTCCACACTGAGGTACTGATGTATTTTACATACCTTGCCTTTCTCAAAAGGGATTTTCTGTCTCTGAACACTAAATATGAGAAGCATTTCTCAAATTCTTTGACAGAATGCTTTTAACATATCAGCAGGGTTAATAAATCTTTTCCATTTGTTCTGTTCACTTTTATTCATAGTGAAGTATTGATCAGGAACAAGCAGGGATTGTGAGGACAGTTCTCAAATGAAAGTGATATATGGCACTACCAGGACGCTGATGCAAAAAGTTTTACTTGGAGCTGTGGGCCTTCAGCCCTGAGGATTTTCTCCTAGCAGCAAGGAAACCCAAAAAAAGAACATTATAACCATGCCAGACCACCAACCTGTTGGAGCTCCTCATTGCTTTAAGTTTTCAGATTTGCTTTTCTTCAACCCCTTTTTCACTGTGCTGTTCTTAATTAACACAAGTATTTCCCATCTCAAAAATACAAGCAATTGATGATGTGTCTGAGCGACTAATTTCAAGCAAATACATGGTGACATTGGGTACAGTAATACTGCTGCCAAAGGGAACCCCTCTGAAGCTCAGTTTCAGTGCCAATACATGCCTCAAATCTGGACAATCCAAGGGTAATCCCTGCATTAACTTAATTTTCTCTGAAACTACTACAGTGTATGTGCATGCTTTACGGATACCTTTTGGCTGTGCAGCAGTTGTAGAATCATACAATCATCTGAATTGGAAGGGACCTTCAAAGGACATCTAGTCCAGCTCCACTAATGTTTTCCTGATTAAGGCAGCTTCCTCTCACCTAATAGTTCAGATGCATATTTGATTCTGCCTATCCTGGGTTGAAGGATAATTTGTTGATCCTTCAAATGCTCATGGTCACAGATGGGGGATCAGTGGGATTGGCACTTGAGGCAGCTTGGTCTTGAAGAGTCACCAGAAGAGCTGTTGAAACCAAAGAAGAATCTAAAAGCTAATGTATCCTAATTAGCTACTTTTTGTTGAATCAGGAAGGAATATTATCCCCAAAATACCCAAGGGGAAGATAAGAAAAAAAAAGCATTCCTTATGGAGAATTTGTCAGTACCGCCTCAAGTCCTTCCATGAAGATGGGATGGAATGACAGGTAGTGGTTAATGATATGAAGGGACAGGTTGCTATGCTGAAAGCAAGAATTCAGTCTAAATGTCAGAAATACTGGGAGATATCTTGGGTCATGAATAGTGTTCTCAAATATTTGCAGCAGATGTTTCATTTGGGGCTTTTAAACCAGTCAGTGTCACAGGGAAATATCCTGAAACAGCAAAGAAAGTGCTGGGTGACCTCATCAGTTTTCCATTTCTAGTTTCCATGATTCTGTAATTCTGTGGGTTTTTTTTTTCTACCACTCTGCATATGAAAAGCTTCTCTTCAAGCCACTTTTTCGGGAATGTCTGATCATTGCAACTCCTGTCTAAAATTTTGGTGACACATTGTGGTCCTGTCACCATTGGCAAGGGGACTGGGACAGTGCATGTGACCCATCGAGGAGAACAGAATGTCAAAATGCACAAGAAGTTTGGAGTTGGGGAATCTATTTTTAGTGGATAAAGATTGTTCCAAGGTTAAAGGAACACACAATTCTGGGGGAAGGTGGAGGGAATATTTGCCCTCCCTGGAGGCAATCCAAGAGGATTTCAGAATAAGAGGTCAGAGGAGCAAAGGGAGGGGAGGGCTATCTGTGACACAGCTGTTTTTGTAAACAGAGAGAAAAAAAGAGGTTGGATGGTAATGCTGAGTCCCGTGCGTCGTATTCCACTGAAGCGTTTTTCAGCGTGGTGGAGTGGAACAAATTTACAGTCATATTTAAGACATCAGACCACCTACATTTTAACAGATCCACAAATTGACGTTAATGAAGCCGTTTATGTTAAAAAAAAAAATTAAAATTCAGCTGGAAAAATAGAAAGAATGCTGAAACACTGGCTTACTTGTTCAAACCAGCTTTCTAAAGCAGTATTTGATATGTTTGCTGGAGAACAGAACAGGAAGGACAAAACTGTCTAAGGAAGATGTATCTCAGGCAATACTTTCTTTCAGCACGTTTCTGATGGACAGTGGAAGACCTTATGGTTGTATTGGTGACAAATGTTTGCAAACCAAAAGGGAAACAGTATTTTCTCTCTCTCTCCTTTTATTTTTTTTTTTTTCAGAAAAATGAACATTTGGGGCAATACAGGAAAATTTTTGATGCATTTGTTGGATAAGAAAACTGCATTAGCAGATCTATTCACTGTAAATTAGTGATATCTAAACTGGGAAGATATTATGGGAAAACATTATGATTTCTTTCCTTCCCTCCCCTCTCCTACCCTTCCCTTCCCTTCTTTAAGAGACACATGCAAACCATGTAAACCTTTCCTCCTGTATTTAATTAGAAAATAAACTTTGCATTTATTTTTTTTCCCTGGGACTGTTTTAGCTTCTCACTTTTCAAAAGGGAGGGCAGCAACTTAATGTTTGAAGCTGGGAAAGGCACACGAGCTGCCTAACTTTGCTACGTTTTGCTTTCCCCTAAAGAATTATAAGCTTTCTCCAAGGGAATATGTAGCAAATAATTAAGCTACGTATTAAAACTGAGCAGCATGTGTAACCCATTCTGTGCACAAGTCAAACTGCTTTTTTTGCACGGGTTAGAAACATGCTCAGAACTGTTTCATTTCACCTGCCAATCCACAGTTACCCATGTGCATTTTGGATGTACATGAGTCTGTCAGAGGTTGTTCTCTGTATTTAAGGATAGAGCAGAAAGCCAATATTGTTCGTTCGAGGGCTATTTTTAATGGCTACATGCAGAGAGCTCTCCAGAGTTGCCATAAATATCCTGTTTGCTCTCTTTGTTTCTCTTTCATTTAGCTCCCTCGGTATCAACAAGACTATTCTTTCTAAAATGTTTTACTATATCCCCCCTGCTCCCTTCGGAGAAGGAAATGATGGAAATACATTTGCAGGGGGAAAGGCATATTTATTCAGCAATGAGTAACTTTTAAAAATAGTTAAATCAATTTAGAGCAAACCTTCAACAGCGAATGCTCACCTTTGGATGGGGATCAAGAATGGAAACTCTCAGACCAGAAGGAATTTCTACAGGATGTCATGAGGAATAAAAAAAATGCAAGTAGGTCTGGGGAGTGCCAGGACTGAAATAATGCCAGGTCACCCCAAACTGCCAGGCAACTCTATGCCTTTTCCCCCATACAAATGTATAACAATGCACCAAAAGTGTGAAGTGCAAATTTAGGCACCCGCATGGATTAGTTTATGTGCCCAAACAGGGAGCTGTGCTCCATTAATGAGGCTCTGCCCTGAAATTCTTCTGTATGTTGCACATATGCACAAGTCCAGATGCAGGCATTCAAGTGGCTACAGAATATTTGCAATATTGGACTCACTAAGATTAAACATGTGAAATCAGGCTCTCCTTCTCTTTTTCCTATTCTGCTGGCTACGCAGACTTTCTGCTGAGTGTCAGAAAAGCAGATTGCATTTGTGCAAGCACTGCCTGCAGCACTGCAGCGAGGCAGAGTTTATCCACATTTTCCCTGTATTTTGTTTTTCTTTACAAATTGTTCGCTCCCTCATTCAGAAGTTTCTGAAAGAAAAATTCTCCTAGCATAGAGAAGCATTTTTTTTTTATTATTATTCTTTCTTTCTTTCTTTCTTTATTTTTAACTTGCAAAGCAGATGTAATGTTTCTTAAGATGGCACTGCTCTCCTCATTCCCATGCCTGTTCTCCTGGCTGATAGGTGTGGGACAGCAGCTCTGCTGAGCAGTGGCCTTCCTGCATGGGGCTGCAGAGAATCATGGAGTAGAATCACAGAATCATGTGAGCTGGAATGGACCTTTAAATGTCTTCTCCCCTGCGATGAGCAGGGACACCTACAGCTCAATCAGGTGCTCAGAGTCCCATCCAATCTGACTCTCTTTGGATGCTTTCTTGTTCTCATGATGCTCTGTGGTGCTGGGGATGTGGAGGTGGTGACATGAGGCAAGTGGGTCACTTCTGACTTTCTAGAGCTCATTTTTGGCTTTTAGGGTCAGCCTTGACACAAGCAGCCAAGAACAGAGATTGGATCTTGCAGAAAGGATATGGGTGCTGGTTTCACTACCCCAGCATTGTGGCTGCTTTGGGAAATGCTTACCAAAGCATCCACAGAGAGTAGCCAGCAGTTGCCACAATGTAGAAATGTGCAATGTACTCAGCATGCAGCTGTGGACACTGCAGTCAGATGTTTGTGCTCCTTGAGGATAAATAGCAACTGCCTTTCAGGAGAAAAACTGAGGGGAATTGTAGATGCCTTTGTAGAGCTGCCTGCCTTATTAGGTTATAGGGTTCCCAGCTCAGCCTTTGCTTTGGGTATCCCATTCCCCTTGCCCAGCAGGCACTGAGGTATGCTGAATTAAGATGATATATTCTGTAGACAGGTGGAGAACTGAATCACTTCTTCAGACTGAAAAAGGAAAGAAAAAAAAAAAAAAGAAAAAAAAAAGTGCTTAGAAGGTTCATCCTCTGTTACAGAATAACTGTATCATTGGATACCAGAGGGTTATATCTTTCTTGTTAGGTAATGTTTCTATATTTGTAATATAATTGCAAGCTTAGCTTGAGTGTCATGCTGGTAAATGAAACATGTTAATTACATGTATCTTCACATCCGTCCTGGATGGACTGGCTATGAAAGGATAAGAGTAACAATACTTATATTAATATTTTCAGCCTCCAAACGCGAGTAGTGTCAAGCACTGGGTTTTGTAAAACACAGTGCCACTATTGACTTTGAAGAGAAAAATTCCTCAGCAGAGATTTCAGACAAAGAATGCAACACCCCCATCAAATCCCCTGGCCCCAGCAAGGGAAGTGTTGCAAAGCTTTTGACTTCCAGAAGAGTGAGGATGAGTGAATGATAAACCTTGGCCATCCTCCTTGGCAAACCATTGGCAAGACAAAACCCAGTGTTTTCAGGATATCACTGTTGCTGTCGGTTGTTTGCAGTAAAATCTGGGTAGTGTGGTGTGTTTATACACTGGAGGTGAGAAAAACTACCTCTGTGTGCCCCAAAGCCATTAACGCTCTGAGGAGTCAGCAGATGAACTGGAGTGGTTAAACTCATCGCCACGAGGTTAACTCCCATTGTGCAGCTCCTGGCTCAACATCAGAGGGCAATAAAACACTGAGCGCAACACGATGGAGGTTCTGATCAGGAAATAGGGGACATGTGTCATTACAGGGAACAAACAGGGCAGTAGAGGTGTCTGGCAGCAGCACTGCCGAGTGTTCGTTGCCATCCACTCCCCCTCAATGTTCCTCTTATGCCCTTTATCGGCTTCCTCCGCTGCTGGGCGCAAACAAAGTCTGGCCCTTACCTGAGGGTCAGAGAGATGAGAGACAGTGTTACACAGGATATTCCCAGCATTTTCAATACTTCCTTTGCGGTGCGTTATGAATGTCTGACTGACATGGCCAAGCGAAAGTGCTCCGGGTTCCCGCGGGACCCGTGTGGCCGTAAAACTCACAAACAGAATAATAACAAAGTCATAAATTCTGACCTGTGGTACAGTCCGAATCGAATAACAGCTCCCCAGCTGTGGAATATGTGCCCTTGTTGTATGAAGGTGGCAGACCCCAGGGGAAAGTTCAGGTCATATTTGTTGAGTTGTGTAGAGCCGGGGCTGTTTAATGACCCAAAAGCAGCCAAAAGCTTGAGCAGCAGGACAGATACCCAACCATGTTTTCAGCCTGTTATGATTTACCCATTATTTTGTATGTAGGTTTGAAAAAAATTGGGTCAGATAACAGAGCCAGGACAACAAGTGGCTGTGATTCTATGATGAAGGATGTGTTTTTCCCCATCAAAGTACCCAGGACCACTTTTCTTTGGAACTTTATCTGATGTTGAATACCTTCATGGCTTGACAACCAGATGAAACCAAGTGCAGTATCTCATGGCTATTTCTGCTACTGTCTGCAATGATTTCTCTCTGCAGCCCTAAATCCTGAAAGACTTTGGGAAGTTCCAGGCTTTACAGGGGGCAGCACTGGGTGAATATTAGAGTTACTGTAGTTTTCCCTGTTCATTGCAGGTGTGTTGGACTAGATGAAATTTAAGTGTCCCTTCCAACTAAAATGATACTATAATTCTTATAATTGTATGATTTCGTGATGCCCAATAGAGCCATGAGCTAATTCACATCCTTTCTAATGGTTAGAAGTGGAGTTCAACAAGCAGAAAGATCCAGAGTAGCCCTCAGCTGCCTTTGAGATGTGCTCTGAAGGGCTGGTATCAAGAAGTCATGCAAAGAAGAGATGAATTTTTTAGTGTCAGCCATCCTCTGGAGTGGATTTTGCAGGGGAAAAGGGCATTGGGAGACTTCTTCAGCCCTCCAGCTCCTCTGTCAGACTGGGGCTGCATCCACCTCAAGCCTCAGTGACACGCGGGCTGCTCGCCATCCGGAGAAGGAAGGACGAGATGATTTGTTTTTGTGTGTGTTTTTCTTTCCATGTCTGCTACTTGGAAGGAAACATGTCTGCTTTTAGAGAACAATGCTGCCCAGGGCCGTGGGAGTGAGCAAGTGATGTGTGCGAATCCTAACCCGGACCCTGTTCCCAGGCCAGCGCTCGGCGATACTCAGCTGTGCAGCCCCATGCAGCATGGTAAATGTGAAATGAGGGGGTTGGGGGCAATTCGGCACTGCAACCTCTTCCCTCCTTCATGGGGATATGGGTTTCCCTGAGCTGTTGTAAGCAGGGATGTGCCAGGGCCCCTTGAAGTCCCCCAAAATCCCCACGCTGCATACAACTCATAGCCCATCTCTAATTCTTCCTCTTCTTCTTCTTCTTCTAAATGTTTTTTTCTTGATACTTCTTACAGCCATTTCTTCTCCTCTTCCCCGTTCCCTACGCTGACAGACTGATGGGGAAAATACGTGGTGATGGGATGGCCAGCAAATGTTTTCCTTCTCTTCAACCACGCACAGCAAAACCAAACCTCCTCATTTTGAGACAACAAGTGCTCTCAGAAGTGAAATTCTTACCACATCTCTGCCTTTGGAAGTTGGGCGGACTCCGAATGTTTTTGAGCAAAGTACATCTCCTACCACTCAGGTCATATTTCATGTTGGCACTCCTCAGGTGTCAGATTTTGAAGAGAAGCCATCTGGGTCTCTGCCTTTGTTCTCCTTCTCCTCGTGCATCATTGCCATGCTTTGGATGTGCAAAACCACATTTTGAAGGATTCCCAGCTTGTTCCCCAAACATCTCGTCTGGTTGAGAGTGTTTGGCATAAATTGGAAAGTGCTCAGATAGGTTGTAACTTCCATCTAAGCAATGCAGAATTTGTAGCAGGAGGTGTTTTAAAGGTCTCCTCTCCAAATACTATGAAACGTATGGTATTCAGCTGAGGGGCTCAATAAAAACCATAAAGATTTGCAGAGTTTAAGACAAAGACAAGTACTGAATAGAGAAAATACATTCCAGCAATGTGGACTAACCAGGCATTTTACTCATTTTTTGGCATCTATCACCACCTCCCTGCCCCACCATTGGCTATTGCTGCCTTTTGAGCCCAGCTGTGAGCTAGCAGTGCCCAAAGGCAGAGAAGGATGCAGGGAGAATGCAGCAAGATAAAGCCTCGCCATCCCCATCAGGATCCTTTATTGTGATCACCTTTAACATAAACCATTGCACTAGCATGCTGGTGAGCACTGAAACAAGGCTCCTTAACATCCCCTCATCCTCATCCCACACACCTCTCCTCCACTTGAGTGCCCAAGTTTAGATAGGTCAGGTTTGAATGGAGGCTTAGTTTCAAGGCTAAAGACATCCATCATAAGGCTGCTCAGTGCTGGCACTTTTATCCCCTCTGTGAAACAACTTTTGAGGACTCTCCATCCAAAGCCTGCATCCCCAACCTGCATTTTCAGCCCTCCCCAAGCCTAAACCCACGGTTTACCAGGAGTGGGAAGAGATGCAGGAAAACAAGGGGCACTTCAACCCCTTTTTAAAGCTCAGATTCCTTCCCAGTTTGGTATATTTAACTTGGGTGCAGTTCTGAAACAAAAGTTACAGAGATGCCAAGTTGTTGGGGCAGGGAGAGGGAAGAAAGTTGGTTAGATTCTGAGAGCCTTGGAAGATCATTAAAATTTCATAACAGGCAGGGAAAAAAAAAAAAAAAAAAAAAAAAAAAAAAAAAGAAAAAAAAGACAGGCTGTTTGCTTATAAGGTCTCTAGTGTTTAAAGAGCTAGAGACAAAACTGCCGAGCTGTATATTCCAGTTTATCCTGTGGAATAGGAAGGAATGGCCCCAGACGTAATTACAAGTAAGTAGTGCACTGAGAAGGGAAAAGCTCAGGAAATGTGATGTCTAAGACCTTTTTTTCCCCTCTGGTGTTTAATCAGTTTGCCTGGGTGTACAGTAGGGATTGTTTGTTTGTGCTTTTCGTGATCTGCCTCCGTTGTAACGTATTGGATTCTTTGATGGGAAACGTGCGGGATGGGAAGAATTTTTGTGTGGCCGCTGCTGAAATTCAATGCAGTTTAAAGCAAAACCAGGGAAGAAGGGTGAAACGCGAGGCTTGTTTTGTGAGTTTACAGAGCTGGAAGGCAGGGTATGAAGTTTCAGCGGTGGTCTCACTACTTATTGACTTTTGAGTTGTATCCGCTGAGCAAGCAACACAAGAGAGGTTTTACAAATCAGGGAAGGGGTATCTCATCCATGTTGACACCTAGCAAAAAAATAAAGCAAGAATAGCAGCAGTGGTGGATAATAGCAGTGGGGAGATGGATGCGATGCAGTGTATGAAAACGTTTTCAGAAATGTGTTCTATTTCTGTTCTATACCGTGACTCCTTAAAAATGCATTAATGTTGAATTGGGATTTAAAAACACTGAATAACGCCACTGGCAAAATATTTCTCTGAAGCACAGGATGCTGGATCTGAAAAACGAAATCAGTCATAAATTACAGAACACAGTAACAACCACAATCTACAAATTGAACGTTATTAAATGCTCTTCTCAGTACAAAATAACTGCCAATGCCGTGCAATGATACAAACATGAGGAAAGGTATTATGTTACTGCCGAGGCTGCAGATATCAGTTCCATTTCTAAATCTCCACGGAGTACTTTAAAACATCAGTAATAGTGAAATTCTTGTTCTACGTTACTTCATATTATTTATGAATACAGAAAAGTTATTACTTTATATTTTATTATGAACCTACTTTTATTTCTCTGTAATTTGTACAGCATTAATGTGTTCAATGGCATATTGCTTGCAGTAAAAGATATATATCTTAATTTTCTATTTTACTTTAGGAAAAAAAAACAAAAAACAATCTTATTTATAATTTCCTATCGTTAAAATGATTACTAGGTAACTTTCAAGAAGAATACAAGGAAAATGCATTCAATTATTTCTTTAAAATACATTCTATTTTCTGGTAGTTTTAATGAGTATAGTACAATATCCTACCTCTGTGCATACCTGATAGATATATTTCATGCCTGTAAGAGCAACTTAATAACTAGAAGTACTCTAAAGGTATATAGCTAAATTAAAGTTTTATTATCTACTGTGGGGTTTATTCTCCTAAAAACACATTGATTCATTGGCAATTTTTTTTTATAAATTCCTTACTCTGATTTGAAGAGTTCATCCACTAAGGAGAATTATTTATTTCTAATTAGGATGCAATTTTCTCATCATTTTTGCATCTTCTGGCTAAAGCTCAGCCCCCGTTGCATTTCAACTTTCACCTACACAATTATACAAATAAAGGACAAAGAGTAACTCTGTAGATTATACATAAGCAAAATCTCACCATTATTTGAAGGAGCTTCCCAGATAGCAGAGGGATCCAAGCCATGCTGAAATTAACGAGTGATTTCTATGTGCTGTAAAGGGATTTGGATCCTGACACTGGACTCCTTACAAATTGTCAGGACATTAATTTTATCATTTTGCAGAATCAGGCAGTTACCCATGGAGTAGTTTAGACTATAACTGAAGAGTGTGGCTTGGTCTGACAGTGATATTTTCCTCTCCATGATGTGGATTTATCACTGGCACCGTGTCTGACAAAACATGTCTGCTTATTTCTCGCCCATGGGTTAACAAAGAACTTGTTTGGACACAGTGTTTGCATAGTGAATATAATGGATTTTTAACCCATAGTCACTTCTAACATTTTAAAAAACCAGACAACGTTACTCATAGAAAAGTTCATTCTGCATTTTGTTAATTATCAGAGTAGCTTTAAATCTCTTTACTTTGCTTAGAAAATGGAGCATTGTGAGTGCTTATAAGAATTCTGGAGTCAATGGAGAACCGAGTGCTTTTCGCTTCCATTTCCCTTGCCTTTATACTTTATATTCCTCGCTGTTAGGTTGTGCATGCCTTTCACAAAGCTTTCATTTGGAGCAGGGAGTAGGGTCCGAAAAGGGTTTACTCAGACTAAACGCAGTATGGAAACAAGGACTATGTTGTCACATCAGGTTTGCTCAACACTTAAAATCTGCCTTGGGTCTCCGTGTCCTGCCATAATGCAAATGAGAGTGCTCTTGCTGGGAACATGTCATTCCCGTGAACGTTAAATGCTGTCATGCAAACCTCGTGGGAGTGAGCTACAGCAAGTCCTCCTGATTTAAGAGCTATTACTGATGCTGCTATTATTACTTTACAGGGGTACAGCGGGGATTCACAACCTCGGTTCTCAACCTTTCCCTTATTTCTTCATGGGAGGAAGTGAAGTGGCAAGGCTCCCAGCTAGACACATTTGTTGTCTCAGTGTGGAGGAATAATTGGAGCACGGCTCCTGTTAGGGAGTTGTGTAAAAGAAACCTTCTTCAGATCTTTTCTTTTTTTTTCTTCCTTTTTCTTTTTCTTTCTTTTTTTTTTTTTTTTTTTTTTTAAGAAACAAAGATTTAAAAACGCAGTTCTGGTTTGAACAGTCCTTATCTTCAGGCAGCAAAGTTGTGGACAAACAATGGGTGCACTTTCATGTGCACGCAGAAGATAACATCACTTATAAATACAGAAGGCTTCTGGGCTCTGCAACAGCTATTGGTGCAACGGAGGTCTCATTCCTGATGTGCAAGCTGACGTGGATGGAACAGGATGCCTGAAGAGGTGGTGGAGTCACCATCCCTGGAGGTGTTCAAAATCCATGGAGATGTGACACTCAGGAACGTGGTTTAATGAGTGATATTGATGGTAGGTGGACAGTTGGATTAGATTAACTCAGAGATCTTTTTCAACCTTAATAATTCCATGATTCTGTGATTCCATGCACTCCTCTCTCTGAGCACCTGACCTCTGCTCATAACTTCTCAACCTAGGCAGGCCACGCCAAAGAGTCACTGAATCTTAGAAGCAGATGGGCTCATATGAAGGGAAAAGTGAAACAACTGATTCTGCTTTATTTGTTTTTTTTTCTACAGGCTTATGCAAGCACATTTCACATGCTTCAGGCAGCAAAAAGCTCAGAAAAGTCTGAAGTTGTTGTCGTGAAGTGTTGTGGACCATTCCCAAAGCCACACTCAGCATCATGGACTTTCAGCTCTGCACCCATCCCACTGCAGAAATCTCTGCTGGCTCAGAGAAGCAGTTTGCAATCCCTGTGCTCCAACATTGGTAAATAGAGACCTTTTTACCGTTAGGTTTTCATATTCTGAAGAAGATGATCAGCGGCCATACACACCATTTATTTCTGTAGCTCTGCAGAACCAACACGAGCCCAAGTCTTCAGTATGGCTTCGAAATGCATACCTCAGTTTGGAGCCATAGATGTGACCTTATTCTTCCCTTTATCCCTTACACTTGACCTTGATCCAGTCAGTCATATGTTGTTTCTGAAGAGTGGCAACGCAGAGAATGCCAGATCTCTGATTTATTTGTGGTTAAGAGAACAATTCCTGCGCGAGCTGAAAGCTTCCCTCATTTTAATTGTAGCACCTGCCTAAACCCTTAACCTCTCCAAAATTGCCCTCAGTGCTGGAGTTGTTACTGCAGCCCCAGTGATCCTGGCAACCCTTGTCCCTTGGCAGAGATGGAGAAGACAGTGCTGTCTTAGCACAGCCACTGCCTGCAGCAGAGCTAGGACAGGGGATGGAGTAGGGGCTGTTAAGTGAGGCTGTAACAGATTGGAGAGCAAATGTAAAATGAAATCCTCCAAATTCAGTGGAGAGCAGCTTGCCCTTTCATAATCTCAGTGAAGCCTTTTCTCCTTGACAATTTGCTGAAAGGACCTCTGTTGTTTTTTACTTAACACATCTGTGGATTTATTGCAAGCTGATGCTTTCTGTTTTACTTCTACATGGCACAAGCAGAAGATGGGGAGAAGAATTCAACCCAGATCTCTGACTCAACACTGCATTCCAAGTGTGGTGAAGCCCCAAATGGTGCTGATGAGAGAGAGTCCTGCTTGTCCCGGCCTGATCCTGAATGATCCTGATATGCTCTGACTCTTTCCTGTAACAAATACTTAGGGAGAAAGGAAATAATTTGAATAAATAATATGAAAAAATTGAGATCTACAATACAGGACACCATAGCATTAGTGTGGGAAAGATTTAATGCAAAACTGACCATGTTCCTCACGTATGTGAGTCCACTTGTCATGAGGTTACTCCTTGATATTTTACCCAGTGGAGAACGGAGAATGGAGAATGGAGAATGGAGAATGGGAGAATGGGAGAATGGAGAATGGGAAAGAGCAAATCTTTCCCAGGGAGGAGTAAAACTCAAACCTCAGCTTCTCAGACAGAAAGAAGGAGCAAGGAGGGATGATGCCATGCGGAGAGATATTCCCCATCATTTATTGCACTCTGTTTCTTTCTTGGCCAGGGCAGCATAGATGGGAACAACCAAAGCACCCTGTCCCTCCTATTCTCCCTCTGATCTGCTGCTGAGCTGTGTTGTGCTATCCACCACAGGGCGTCCATATCCTAACGCTCCCCTTGCCCTTTACCTTGTTTAGCCTTTTTTGCCATCACGAAATAATGTTCACAATGGCAAGAACACAAAATAGCTCATAATGTGCCTCAAACTGTGAGAAAAGCGCATTCGATCCTCCCCAAACACAGACCTGCTCACTTCAAAGGCGGCAATATTTAGATAGTAATCAACATCGCGTTTTCTTCCCTTTCCTGGCCCAATGTGTCTATTTGCTCAGGCACTCTTTCCATCCATCCAGAAAACTCAACGTGTCCAAAGCACACACGGGGCTGAGCAACGATCCCATGCAATGCCTGAACAGGGCAGCCCCAGGTATGATCCCAATGACCTGGCTACTACAGTGCTGCCACCCTATGGCATGTGGTTTGCTCCTGGGTTGTTTTATTTATGGCTAAAACACTGAGTGAAGAAGCATCCTCTCCACCTTAGAGATAGTTAAATAGGAGCAAACAACAGTCTCAGAATGCGATCTATAGCTCCCTGGAGGAAGAAGTTGTCCCTCATGCCATCCCCATGCGTGGTACATCTTCAAATGATGGACTGGGGAGAACCTATTATCTTCAGTTATCAGATACAGTGATAAATGATTAATAAAGAATCAAACTGAAAACGAGCGTTGCTTTTGTTTTTTTCTTAGATTGCCATCTCCAGCTTCTTGTGCCATTATTTATGAGACAGCGTTTTTAAATGATTATGAAAGAGTGCATTTGTTATGCTGTAAATTTAAGTTTTATAGTCAATGGATATTTTGTGGCCTGGGAAAAAGTAAACATAAACTGAAAGAGTCATTTATTCCTATTCTTGTTTTGGCCCAATGAGAATTAACATCAGATGTGTGAATGGTAAAATTCCTTGAAGGAAATGCATCTCATTGTTAGTGATTGTTAGCTGAAAACACCCGAACCTCAGATGATGCAACAGCCAGACGTCTGCAGACTTTAAGAACAATTGTGATTTATTTCCAGGAATAAGGGGAAATTTCTTCGTATTCCTCTTCCCACATCACTCATCCTAGCAGGGAAAGATACTTTCCAAGGCATTTCAACAGTCACTAATGCTGTAGGTCTGAATGGCTCAGTCCACTCGACAGATGGATTGGGATCTCACATCAGCCCTAGGAGAAATCGAAAAGAAATCATATGAGAATGGAGACAGACTTGCATGAACACTGTGCTGATAGTACTGAATTATTCAGTGGCTAAATGTGAAGGCTGACTGTGATGAGATGCCAAAAATTCATCCAGGAGTGCACAGCTGGATGATAAAACATCAAATAAAATTCAGGATAGATAAATGTCAAGTGATATACACAGGAGAGGAGAGTCCTGGCATTCTAATGGTACCTGTGCTCTAAACAAGCTATGATCACTGTGGAGAATTAGAGCTACAATACAGACTCCTATAAAACTGATTATCCCATAAAATAGATTGTAGCTGTAACTCTCAAAAAGAAAGTTACTGTTAGGAATTCTTAGGAATATAGCATAAGCATTGCGTCATTTTGTAAATCCTCGGTGCATCTGCACCTGAAATACCTGAAATCAACTAGCTTGTAAAGGAACTGGTGAAACTGGAAGAGGAGGACAGTAAGGTAGACAGGGACTTAGAAAGCACCGAGTCTGAGAATGATTAAATGTACCAGGTTTATTGAGCCAGAAAAGAGATGGCTGAGAGGATATGATGGAGGGTGCTGGAATTATGAGTGACAAGGACAGAACAGCAAGGATCTGTCTGCTGTTTATTCTTCTAATACAAAAGCTCAGAAGCATGAAGTGAAGCTTGTTGCTGGCAGTTTAAACTGTGAAGGAGCAATCCTTCCTGACACCATGCTTAGTCATCCTGTGGAACTCCTTGCCACAGGATGCTTGGAGTGCTAAAAATTTACTGGATATATTCAGGAAAGAAAAACCCATCCGAGGTTTTTTAAAATCCATCTGTGTTTTGTATTAAATTGAAAGACGCCACGTCTGGTTCAGAAAGCGCCTGAGCCAGAAACCACTGTAGGTTGGGCAAGCATCTTGAGGAAGTATCACTGCATAACTGACCTACATTTGTACTCTTTCCTGGGCTCTTGCTTCTGCTGCAGATAGGAGGTTATTTGGCATGGACTTCCATACTGTCCTGCTAAAGTTGTTCATATCTTCTTCTTGTGAGCCTAGGCATCAAAGTGATAAGTAATTCCAGACAAATGCACTCCTCATGTTCTCTCTTAAATCTAGCTGTAATGTTAACTATTAAGTCGGGTGTTGACAGGCCAATGAGTAGTGGCCTCAGGTCTTGGGCTTCTCTTTTTCTAGTTCCTAGTCTCCTTTGCACTGGTCTAATACAACCCAGAGCAATCAAAAAGAGCTGTAAGGACATTTCCACATGAGGGGACATTGGCTTCCTCTCAACACCACGTACGTGTGGCAGATCAACCAAGACACAAGGTGATTTAGCTAATGTAGAGCAGTGCATGAACAAGGTTGATGTGGTGTAAAGTCTGGCTCTGGTTTTGTATCTGAATATCACAGGAGCAATGGCTTGATCTGTCCGGTCAAGGAGATGTGCCCAGATTTACTCCTGTTACTGAACAGCTCTGATGTGCTGATATAGCTTTTGGAGTTCAGAGTATTTTAGCAGGGAGGAAAACCAGTTTAGAAAACATTGCTTTTGGCTATAGACTAGCAGAAGATCTCTATAAAAGGTATTGACTCTCTTACTCCAGCTACTCCAACTTTAATTGCTTGGCCAGGCAGTTTAAAATAGCTACATTAAGTTCTGGACAAATATGTCTGTATTTTAGTGAAGCATTTGATAGTACCATAAAATCTTATTTGAAAGATTGAGTCAAACTGGCCTGGATATAAGTGCTGTGGTCTATGCAATGGCTAAAAAGCCATAAATGAAGACAAATTTTGACTTGTTGGGTTTGAGGAGGTGATGGAGGTTTTTGTGGGAGAGGAACAGGAGTTACGCCTCACTTTGTTTAATGTCTTCATTCATTAACTGAAAGAAGAAGCAAACAAAATGATCGTTGCATTCACAGATGGGTGGGAAACACTTGTAAAGAACACTGAAAGAGTTACTGGCATGGCTTTGATTACTCACTCCTAATAATCTCCAGCAGAAAAGTTGACACACATGTAAAGGTAACTATATGTGACTACCAACGGGGCAGAACATTTAATCTCTGCTGGCTGTATCTATCACAGCAGAAAATCTGTCACATAAGAGGACTTCCTAAGCGAGGTGGAGCATAGTGATCATAGACATAACAGTTTTCCCTAAGTGTGCTAATGATGATGCTCTAATTTCTTGAATGTCACTCCATTCTGGGAGCCTCAGTAAGTTAACAAAAGCATGGGGAGCGATCATAGGGGAAAAGAGAGAGTAAAATATCTAACTATGAATAAGTTAGATAAATTATGACTCAGGCAGTGTTTGATAACTGTCTGTATGTGTATGAGGGCTACAAGGGAAAAAATTTTCTTGAGCGGCATAAGAAGAAATAGAGAAGAAATCAGATGAAATCAAACAAAGGAAAATAATGAATGAATAATAGGAATTGTTCTTAATGGTAAACTTGATCAGAGTTTTCAGAAGTATTTATATAAATTGGTGAGAACAAAACATTCAGATGTGAGA
The DNA here is from genome assembly GCF_019232065.1 of Centrocercus urophasianus. Classification (NCBI taxonomy): domain Eukaryota; kingdom Metazoa; phylum Chordata; class Aves; order Galliformes; family Phasianidae; genus Centrocercus; species Centrocercus urophasianus. The sequence goes on from NW_024884755.1 coordinate 14,828,074, forward strand.
AAGCTGCTTGAATCTCAGTTATTGCAGATATTGGCTTCTAGTATTTCCTGTAGCAGAGCAAGAAACAAGAACAATCAACTGCAAACTCAATGGAAAGGATTTGGCTGCCTTTGTTTTCTGGTGCAGGAGACCAACGATTCTAGGAAGTTCTGCCAAAGAGCTCGTTATTAAAAATGTAGTGAGTGCATCCAAAAGGTTCTCGCTCACAAATGAACATGGTTTTCTGAGACCTTATGGCTGCATCCTCCTTCCTTTCAGGATCTGAAAGTATTTCTGAGCAAGGCCTGCCAGAATGTGCTGCCGGATTTTCTGTAACTGGGAGAACAGGAGGGATGTGATAAAAGGGAAAAGCAATGGGGTTTATAGACCTAGCACAAAAATGAGCTGATGTAGGGCAAGCTGGTCCATGTCCAGATTTCGTGAAGAGGTTTTTGACCACAATTTCCAATGAGGTGCCCAAATGTGGGCACCAATTCCCTTGTTGTCTTTGTGGTATACCCAAAAACCAGGAGGAGTCTATATGTTCAGGGTTATGCCTACGTGTGACCAGGCCCCTTACTGGAAGCTGTAAGGAGACAATGTAACATGGATTTCATATCTGCCACTGGGACCCAGATTTCTGCCAAAAAATGACTTCCAAGAGTCAAGCAACAAGTAGCTTTATGTGGCAGCATGGACTACAGCTGTGATCCTCAGAGGACATAAGGCCATCTGATGGGGACCATCTAATTGTGGTGTCCTTGGGGATTTCTCTTCTCAAAGGAGCCACACAGCAGTTCAAAGATCTTCAAAAATCTTGCTGAGCAATGAGCTGATGTTGGCCATGAACAACTGAATGAAGATTCTTCATGCTGAGATGACATATAAATTAAACGTGCTGAACTTGCAAGTGAGCAAATGAGATCTGGCACTTCCTCAGGCACCAGAAACCTTACTTCCTGATGTCAGCAAGATCTAGAATTTACTTTGAGAATGTTGAATTCTTAGGTCACTGATCACTTCTGAAATTCAGATCTATTAATTAAAATGACCTGATTTTCCAAACAACCTGAAGAGTGACCACTTCCGTTGATGCTTGAATCAGGGAAGAAGGAAACACGAAACTCCTGTGAATCACTGCACCATTTAGAATCTCTGATTTGTGTCACCTATTACCATCCTATGCAGGTTATGCCCTTAAGGCAGGTCTTTATCAAATCCCTGCATTGCTGCAAGCCAATCAAATAAATACTGGAAGCTGGCATCATTTCAGTGATATGAATTCCATCAAGACTCAGGATTTTCATATTTCAAAGACTGTTGTGATTTTTAAAGTCACAAACAGGAACGTGTTTTTGCACAGACCCGTGTTACATTATGCACTTAGAGTCAAACTGCAAAAATAAGTTATAAACACTTTTGATGAAAGGATTGGACACTTCGTTTACACCTTGAAAATGGAGTTTTGTTTTAATGCCCAATTTTGCTTTGGTATTTAACCTTTCCCCTCTGCTTTACGTATTCTATCGTTTCAGTCCAGCTCGCTATTTATTTATTTTTCTGCAGAGAAAAAGAGAAAAAAGGAAATCATTTCTTTTTTTTAAAAAAGGATAAGTAAATACTTGTACAAAAAAGTGTTCAGAGCTCTTAGCTAAATGTATGCTGCAAATCAGGTTCTGTTTTCCTTGGGTGTATTTTACTTGGGGTCTTAGGTGATTTCTATTTGAGATGAATGCACATTAGCTAAAAGCAAAATGAAAAACCTTTTACCTGTCAAGGCATTAATTAAAGTTTAATTAGCTCCTGTTTGCTTTGGAGATGTGAATGTGCTTTGGAAGTCTTGCACATTTTAAGGCCTGCATTGGCAACTTCTGCAGTAGTTTTTTGGCTTTAGAAATATCCAGCATGGAACTAGAGTTTGCTGCATTGTGTAGAGGGCTTTCCGTCTAGTGCCTAACCAAGGTTGCAATGGCAACACAGAAGAAACACTGGCATAGAAGAAACTTGGCAGCTCCATAAAAGCAATTTTTTTTCTTATATTTCTTTTAAAGGCTGGGACCCATCCTAGGTGGTCAGGGCTTTCCCACAAATTAAACTTGCTCCTTAGTGAATGTCTCAAAGCATCCCAGGAAGGATGAGGTCTTCATCATGAGGTCGGTTTTCTTGAACACCTGGTCCAAAACAGTCCATACTAAAAGCATCTAAAATAAGTCAAAAAAATGAATTTTTGCATTTTTGGTGACCTTTGCTCCCTGAGCAACCACACTGAAGACTTTCCTACAAAGACTGCTCATGCAGAGAAAGAAGCAAGCAGGAATTGGTCAGAAATATTGGCAAAATTATTTCCTCACTCCAGGAAGCCCAAATTTTATGGATTTTATTGTTCTTTGTAGGCATTGTAGCTGAAGAAAATGTTAAAGGAGAGCTTTGAAGCAAGGAAATAAGCTGGTTGGATGGATACGTAAAGGAGAGCTTCCTCTGAGAAAGCTGTGTGAGAAAAAAGTGCAGATAGGGTGACGGCAGTTTCTGCTATGCGAGGGTTGGCGCAGGGGTGAGCGCTTGAGGTGGAAGGGGAGAACCAACAGCTTGAGTTGAATGGGAAACCCAATAAAAATTTAAAAAATAAGGCGAAGTTCAGCAAAGGACTTTTTCAGAAACATTTGTAGGAAACAGAATAGGAGGGCCTCACTTCCTCACTTCCTCAGTCTTATTTCTAGAGAGCATTTCCACTGATTTCTGACAATCATCTGAACTCCTCTTCCAGCATTTTTTCTGAACCACCAAATCCTTTTTTTTTTTTTAATCTTTTTTTTTTTTTTTTTTAATGTTTAGCCATCGCTACACATAAATGCGCATTTTGGCTTCCATTTCCTCCAGACGTTCAAACTGCCCAGGCACGATTATACAGTAAAAAAAATGTCACAGTGTTCACAGAGAGGGAGAATAATAGTGAAATCTGTTCCTCATTTTTTTTTATATTTCATATGGGATGCGAACCGTTTACCCCATAGTAATTGCAGATGTTAGACTGAGACTGTAATAATGTAGCTGGCAATAACTCTATTGCTTTACCACAAAAAGCTTCCCAGTAGCATTAAAAAGACAACAGAAACAATAGTTTCAACACATTCATATGTACTAGCATTCTGGAAGCACTCAAGCTACTGATTTATCATGTAAACTTTTGCTGGTGCACGTATGAACTGCAAATATTTTCTCAACATTAAGAGTGGGCAATCCTGCGTTCTCTTCAAACCATCTACATTTGCAGGACCAGTTTTGCCTTTCTGTGAATTAAAAGCTCTTTATTTCTTTTATTTCTTATCTAATATATATCAGAAAATAAATGATTTTTATCGGAGATAGAGGCAAATATATATATTTTTTTCCACACTTATTCTTTTAACTTTCTTTGCTCATTTCAGATTTGAACTCAAATCTGAAATTTATTGCCCTTCCTGAAAAGACTTCTGTAGGCTGCCTGGGCTTTGAGCTCTTTAACACGAATATAGGTGATGCAGAAATCAATTGCACCTCAATATCAGCCCTTCTGAGCAATATAGATGCTCTTATCACACATTTTAATGGACAAGACAAGACTGGGTGCATATTACTGTGCCTTCACACTTCTGTCACAGATGTTTTGTATAAACAAATGGTGTCGTACAGGCTGATTAAATCAATACATCTGTATCAACTTGCAGTTCCTGACAACGTGTTCCAGAGGATATCTTCTGTTCCCACTCTACCCTTTGATATTTTAGATATAAACAAATAACAATAATAAAAACACCTTGTTTTTCACAGGTCAGTGTTTCATCCTTATCTCATGATAACAGCAACGGCTCTGATGGTGGCGGTGAAAAATAATACACAGAGGGCACAGATGAAGCCGCTCAGCACAAGGCTGCTGTTCTCATAAGATATACAGTACTGCAACCACAGGAGCAGAGCTCAGCTCCAGTGTCATCAGATCCCCAGGCTGGAATGTTCTTGTGCTACAATTTAGGTTTTCCAGCCATTCCTTTCTAATCCAACGCTCATACAGAGAAGCCTTATTTTCTTTCCATCCATTGTTGCATATTTGTGTGTTTGGTACAGTAGTGCAAGATTAGGAAATTTCGATTTGGAAGAAGAGCCTGGGGGCTGTGGTTTCTGGTTGTGTTCACATTGCATGGAGGTCACTTCACCATTGATATTTGCTGGAAGTTATAAGATTCGTCACATGCCAATAATAATATCACATTATCTATCTGCTTCGTGTGTCTGGATATCTTCAGAGCCTCGCTCTATCATGTGTGTTTAATAATGTTATTAACAGTGCGAGATCGAGACCGGGATCTGGGGCTTCAGGGACTTTACCAGGGGAAAAAAAATGTCCCATGAATGATGTTCACAGTTTCCCATTTAAATTAAGAGTGAGTAAACAGATGAGCAGCGTATGGTAAAAATGCCCCTTTTTTTTGCCCCCAGCAGGCAAACTCCCATCACATTCTCCTCTGTCTGCTCACTTCTGCCTCACTTCCTGGGCTTACATCACTCACAGAGGACTGCATGAGCTGGCGGTGGTGAGCCAATGTCCCTCTGTGCCGTCCTTAGGTGCAGAAGGCAAACTTCTCCCCCTGAGCTCTACACAAGCCATTAGCAGTCTGCACTAAGTACTAGAGGTGAACATGAATGAACAGGCCCAAATCATAGCACAGCAAAGCACAAGCACCCTTAAAAAATACTAAATAATGTTAACAGTATTTCTGGCTCTTAGGCATCTTTGGTGTTGGGTATTTCCAGGACCTCATTTTCCAAAATAAAAAAGTCTTCTTGAAATCAGACTAGACAGATTAGAAGTACTAACTCTTGGTATTACTTAACATTACCTTCACACAGCTCTCCTTATGTGGTTCACAGGTTATCATCAGAGATATCATCCAAGCACCTTTCACATAAGATCAATAGCAAAATAATGTGATAAATGAGCAAATAACTCAGGAAAGAAGGAGAAAGTGTGTTTTTTCACTCTTGGGAGGTATGATGCTTTATGGGTGGTTAGAATATATTTGTGCTCATTATCTGCATCTTGGCTTGGCTTATCTTCAACCCCCAAGTTTTACAGAAATGTATCTCTGTATCATTGTGACCTTCCAAACAGTCTGCCTAGGAAATCCAGAGAATTTCTGGCATTGAGGGTTACTGACTCACTCATTGTTCCTGTTCATTGTCAGTTCAGGAATTTCCTCTGGTTTGGTTGGAAGGAAAAAATCCATCCAATGGCAGTTATTGGTATTTTGCTCTTGTTTGCCAGGAGTCTAAACCCCCAAATATTTTCTCTTCTCAGCAGCATCTTGTTTCTGATTAATCAGGGTCAACTCTTCTTTTCCTCACCTGACCTCTAGCAGTGACCCCAGTGTTCCTTTTAATTTCCTCGATCTATTTGCTACATTCCCAGCCAGGTCTCCGGAGTGTTGAAGATTGAAAATAATTTCCAAACACCTTCAGCTGCATTCTGGTTGCAGTTAAATTTGTCCAAATCAAGACACACTCTGCAGTAATCACCGGGCAGGATCACTGTGAGAGCCAAACCACAGTTTATAATATTAGGGATTATGTCTTTCAAGGGGAAAAAGAAAGTACTGTCATAATTTCTATGGCATTTGCTTTGTCTTACTAATCCAGATCTCTCCCTGTCTTACTCATTGGTATAACGTCCTCCTTAAGAACATGCTCTCCCAGCTCCCTTTGGTCAGCGAATATCAAGAGAAGGGAATGGCTGTGTTGAACTCAGCTCAGGCACAGGGTGCTGCATCTGCCCCTGTGTCTCTGGATGACTCCCTCCAGTATCTTTCCCAATCTGATGATGGCATTTATTTCTGTGATGTCCTTCAGAACGAGGGAAGGATCTGGTCTTCTTATTCTCATTAAGAAAACTAGGCGATGAGAAAAGCTTAAAGACTACAAGGGAATGACTCTCATCTTCATTTATTAAAGATCACATTTCAGGCAGGATCAGACCCTGTTTGATTAACCATGACTTCTCCTGTAAGATTCAGTCCTGATGGATGTCTGTTTCACTATGGCTGCATCTGGGAGGTATAAACTGCATCAGAGATGGGCTCCTACTGTGAAGTTCGAAGAGGCTGGCTGGTCTGAGCTTGTGGGGCTGTGCTGAGGACCCCAGGAGTCAGATACTGCTCAGCAGGTTTTCTGTGCAGGGAGGCCGTGATGATGGATTTGGGTTTGAAAATGTAACCATAATATATTTACACCAAAACGTATATAATGGGGTGTGTGTGTTCGTGAAGGAATGCTGGAAGGAGGTTCGTGCAATAAGGCATGATTTATGTCAGCTGCACAGTGGATTTGGCCTTCTTTTATCCCATCTGAAGACCCGTCTGGGATTTTCATCACAGTAGGAAAACAGTGAGGTGAAAAGGCATCCTCACTTTAGGTGATCTAACCCCGATCCAGCTCAGTAGCATCTGTGAGCATGTTACCACAAGCACAGCCACGGTGCCAGGACTTACACAGTTTCCATTTCCCCATAAAGGCCAGCTCACATTATCCAGCGGAGATGAACGAAATTTCCATTTGCCATGGTGGGCTCATTAGTTACAGGTAAAAGTTTGTTCTCCTCATTGGCTAAACCCCTTAAGGGCACTTTGGGTCCATTCCTAGTCCCATAAAAGTCAATGGGAGCAGGATTGGGCTCCAGAAGGTATTATTCTTAATTTAAACATTAATAGTTTAACTCTCTGTTGTTAATAATAATAACCCCTTGGAAAATTCAGACTGAAATCCGTTTCCTTGCTGAATTTCTTTTCTCCCATCAGGCATGCAAGCTGGTTTGTTATTGTTGGGTTGCTCTTGAGTGCTTTGGGTTGCACACACTGGTTTGTTATTGTTGGGTTATTCTTCAGCTCTGGGCTGCACACACTAACTAATTTGTTATTGGAGTGTTGCTCTAAGCTGCATACTCCAGTTCATTACTGATGGGTTGTTCACTGTGTGTTGGGCTGCTGTCCTTTTTTTACGATTATTATTGCTGAGGTCTTTTGTGAAACTCCTACCCACATAAACAGAAGAGAAGGAACTGTGGCAAATTTAATGCAATGTTTTGGGATTAATCCATTTTGTTTAACTTTTTAAAAAGGCCTAATTAAGGCTGTCGGAATTAGGAAACCTGCTACTTGCTTTAATATGGTTTAAAATACCATTTCCTTCCCTACTTTCCTTTCTTCCCACATCCTTCTTTTGAAACATGACTTTTTATAGGTATCCTATCTTCCATCTTAATGCTCCTGTTAGCTTCCCACTGGCCTTTCAGGAAAAACTTCTTTATGGAAGATTTCCTTTCAGGTTCAGTGCAAGAGCAAATACTCGTGACCCTTGATATTCATACTTACTTTTTTCTTTAATGTCTTCATTTTAATTCATATGTTGATGATTATCAAGGCAAATGGAAAGAAAAACTACTGGAAAATATTTATTGGACAAGAATCTGACACATTTACATGATTTAAGACAGGATTAGCCATTACCATCATTACTGAACAACGTAATATCAAATAAAATTTTAATTTTCCCTTTTGCACAAGCAGTCCCAATGGTGATCTGGTAATGTTAATTTGGTGAGCTGTTTTACCAGGCCTGAAGTAATTATCAGAATATAAATAATGATACAAAATTTTGAAATTCCCACTGATGGCCTCTTTTTTTAAATAATTTTGCCCTATACATTTTTTTGTAACTCTTAGTGCTTACTTAGATTTAAGAGAATGCAGAAGGTATAGCATTGTTTGGAAAAGATGGTGGAAAAGAGCCACCAGGTAAATAGAACAGTTCTCACAGAGGTAACTATGTCACAGTTATATTAATGATCATAATTTAGCAAAATGATTAACTCTTGGCTAATTCATGCAGTATTACCCGCAAGACCCATCACATTGTCTCCCTTCCATATACTTAACTGGGTATGTGTGTGTGTGCTTGGTCAAATTAACTGACCATAAAACTCAAATGTGAGCAAAAGACATAAGGTTAAAGAGTTCTCATTGCTGAATCAAGCTGCCTTCTATCAAAGTTTGCCACATCTGTTTCAATGAGCATCATCCTGAATTCTGTGAGGACTTGATTTTCCATTCCCAGCTCCTCTGGGTAGATCTGCAAGCCAGCCACGGGCTAAATCTTCACTGCAAATGTGAACGTGGATATGTCCCTACATTTGTCCACTGAATTCCAGAGAATAAATATTCACAGTTGAGAGAGGGAAGTGATTATTAGGCTTATTTTAAGGAGAGCCAAGTAAGGCAGAGGTTTTCCCCCAAAACCTTGGGCAGACCTGGAGGAGAGCAGGGCTAGGTGGTAGGTCTCTGCCTCAGGTTGGCTTTTCAGCCCCAGTTGAAAGCCAACTGGAGACTGAAGAAGCACTTTCACCACTCCTCAGAAGAAAGGTTCTGCTATTGATGCAGAGGCTCTATGGGTTGGAAGACTTGCATCACATAACGGATTCATTCTGGAAAAGGAAACACATCTTAAACACATATTTCCAAACAGCAACATCCTATAATCCCTGCTGATGATGCCTGCTCCTCAGAATAAAAATAGCAGTATCTTTTGATTTTTCTAACCCAAACATCACTTGCTTCAAGTCTTTATTTTCTTTTCAATAGAGTTCATTTTCCGAGGGCTGTAGGGCATGTCTTGGGCCAGTTGCCTTCAGTAGTGTGCTCCATGCCCAAGTAAATGGAGCACGGGGGCTTGGTGCCAGCTCCTGCCCTCAGATAAACACTGCCAACACTCACTGACTTCTCCACAAGCTGCCGACGCATATCTGAGGGCAGAGCTTGGCCTACATATTTGTTGTTTTGGTTCTTTTGCAATTCCAGTGCAGAAATGAATTTTTTCCTCCCCTTGCACTGCTACAAAACAGTCTGCTGGTAAGTGAAGCCCAGTGGGTTTATCGGTGATGACTTTTAACTACCGGGCTGTGTTGGGATTCTCATGTTTTACGGCTGGGATATAAGATCTCTGATATGAACACCCAAGGATTTATTGGTCCCCCAAGAACTCAGGATTTTGCTGGCACTGCAGTTCAGAGAGTCAGGAGGAGTCAAAGGTTATCTTCTGTAGGGTCGAATGGGATTTACCAGTTGACCCCTCCCCCTCTCTACTGATTCATCTGCTAAAATCATTAAAGAGCTCTCCTTTACCCTCAAGAACTGTTAGTGTCTTTTTAGCACTGAGATCGAGTTACTGACCTCTGCATTGCCAATATACCTTAAGGACTGCAAGAGCTCAGGGGTATTTTCAGCGCTAAAAGGAACGCTGCGAGGAAAGATGAATAGGTAGGTGTGTTGCCTGAAATGAAGTTTAATGTTTTTCTCGCTTGTTAGAGTTTTGCTTGTTTATACATCATTTTCTCAGGGGACTTTTCATTTGAGGAAAGGCTTTTCTCCTGCAGTGCAATGGGAAATAAAAAGAGGGATGAAAATGGGAATTAAAAATGAATTACAAGCACTGAACCTGCCACAGTGCTCCCTATTTAGGGCAAGTGGGAAGGCAGTATGCTGTCGTTACAGCTCAGAAATGATGGGAAAATCATTCTGTGATTCATCCATACTGCTGGTGGGCCTTATACATGTCTCTGGAGCTTTCTGGCATGTCTGGAAGCAGACAGAAAGATTTTGACAAAAGTCAGTAGATGAGCAGTGCTGCTCTTCTCTCCTCCAGGACTCCAACAGGTCTCCTTGCACAAACTTAGATGGGTTTATTTCCAGTTAAACTCATTTTGGAAGGACAAAGTTAGCAATGCAATAACTGCTATACTGCAAGACTTGCCTGGGCTTTTCTCACAGTATCAAAGAGCAGCTAGCAGAGGTCATTTAAGGCCTCCTATGATGTCCCTTCCCCTGCCACATCCATCAGTGATCTAATCACCTGTGAAACCCAAAGCAGGGGGCTCTGATGTTATTCCATTACAAAATCAAGATTTATCTGAACATGAGAAGCCTAGCAGAGTTTTATGATATGCACGGCGCCATTCCCTTCTGTTAACCTATTTGTTACATTTCTGCTCAGGAACTTTTTATCATTCCTGACACCCCTGCATCTGTTCCTCACCATTCAGTAGCTGGGAGTCTTGTTTCATGGGACAGCAAGGATGAAATCACTTCGTCTCAAGAATGGGTTACAGTAATTAAGTTGCTGTTTGAACATTTGGGTTTTAATCTGTTTTTGGGGTGGAGACCCTGGGCTTCCTTCTCTTCCCATTCTCATTAGAATTTGACACTCAGGTAGCTACAATTCCCCCAATTATTGACTTTAAAATTTAATATATTTTCTTTCTTTTTTTTTTTTATTTTATTTTATTCTAAGAACAGAAATAATCTGCACATCGGATTTTCTTCTTGTAAAACGAAGGCAGGGGACAAACGTTCTCAGGCATAATTATACCCAGATAATCTGATATCAAAATCCAGAGAGTAGATTTCAGTGTACAATATAAAGTGTGAAAAGAAGACAAGGAAAAAGAGATCTCTTTCTTTTCAGCATCAAGCCATTTGGAACCTATTAGCTGAGCAAAACAGTTCCAAGATGCTATCAATTAATAGTAATTACACTGTTGCAGCAACCAGCTCAGTGACATGACAGACACCTTGCCAAAACTTTTCACAATGTAGTTAAAAAGTTAAACTCTGTTTGCGTTGCATGGAACCCATCAGGAAATTGGAAAATGTTGCACATGCTTCAAGTCCTGCTATCTCCAGATCCCCAGTGCATGCTGCAAGCCTGAATTGGCCAAATGTGATGAAGTTCCTTCATGTCCTGCCTTAGATGACAATATCCAGATATGTGAAGAAAGATTTGTGTCCCCAAGCATGTGTGTTTTCCCCTCATCTATCATTCTGCCTAATAAAAGATGTTACCTCTGACTCTAAGCTTTTGTCATGCTAAGTTTTTCTTCTTAGTTCATTGTAACATTGAATTTTCTCCTTTATCAAATCACTGTTAAAAAAACACCAACAGATACTTTCAGTCTAGTAGAAAAGAAATGGGTAAAAAAGAAAGCTTGCTGAAATGAATGGGGACAGCCACTTGTTCTTGCATTCTGTTTACGAGGGGCAGCAGGGGCCACATCAAATAAAACCCTACAACTCAAGCAGCAGGTTTGGAGTAAGCACTGCTTGTTTTATGAGCTGAACTCAGAAAACATAGGTTGAGCTGAGGTAATTATTTCTTCCACTCTGAAATTCTCCAGAATTTATTTACCTCTGGTTGGCACTGATGTGCTGAGCATCATCAAGTTTCATTCTCATGGAAGGCTTCATAGAAGTGACAGAGTACAACCAACCAAACTCCACAACCCATGCCCTATCCTGAGCTGTTGGGGTGGGTCGTTGATTGACAACAGTGTTTGCATTAAACAGTGCTTAGATACGGAGCCACAAGGAAGGTTGTCACTTCTCTCTATAGGATATGGGGGTATAAATACAGCAAAACACCTGCTTGAGACCAAGGTGGATGGCCTTCACTCTGTAAGGTTATTTTTTGGCTCCCAGAAATGTTCTCCTGACTTCAGAGGGATTGTTTGTAACACATCTTGCACCACCTGACTGTGAATGCAAATGCACTGCAAACACTGGTCCTGAGCTAAAACGTGAAAAGTTAAACAAAAAGTGCTGATATCTCAGCGCTGTTGAATTGAATATTTTAGTTTTTAATGATGTGTCTCTCTGCTGGTTTTAAATATCAGTTAAAAAATTGCCATCCTCTGACTGATTTAGACTCAGTGCCCCAGCCACGCTGAGCAGGAACGCTGGGAGGCAAGGCTGTTCAGAGAAGTTCAAATAACTAAACTGGCCATGACCTGAACTAAAACTAATAGTTTGTGTTTGTGATGGCTACGAGAATGGCATCTGGCTTACATTTAAATAGAAGGCTATTCAATAAAGCCACTGCTTCTAGAAACTGTACAGAAGCAAAGATTAATTATTGAAGCTAATGACATTTCAGCCATTCATGCACGCAAGGGAGAAGTGCAATCCCCTGCCCTCAAAACCAATAATAACATCAACAAAATCTTGCAGAAAGACCAACAAGGGAGAAACACCAAGCAGTATTATTGTTTCTGATATTCAACCCAGGCATCCTAAACACGGAATTAAGTATAATCTTTACCAGCAAACACTTTTTGTTTCTCATCCTCCCAGAGGAGAACCCGGAGTTTAAAATGGGTTTTTAATAGCAACTCTGAGAATCCAGGCTCTATGTCTTCCAGCGTCTTCAGGAGATCATGTTTCACATTTCACTCATTCCTCAGTGCGTTGGCACAGCCTAACACTGGCTTCAGACATTTGCTATTTGAAACAGAAAATCTTGGTGTTTCATTCCTTGACTCACTTCTCCCCATGTTTCTACAGCATCATATAATATTGACAGCCCCTGCCTGTAAAGAAAAGCCAGGTTCTCTCGTTTATTCAGCTGCAGGCTTTAAAAATGTAGAATAGGGGTTTTGTTCATAGGATGGAGCAACTGCCAGTGAACTTTTTCCTTCTTTACATAAAAGTAGGATAGCACAATAAACAATGGTAAGAGAAGTTGGACCCAAGGTATGCGTGCACATATGTAGCATTTAGCTGGCCAGATTTTAGTGCCTGAGTTTCAGGGTACAAATCTGCTGCCATTTGTGTGAATGATTAATAGTCTTTAATAATATCAAAACTTGCACCTTCATGTGTCGAAGTCTGCAGTAAAAGATCTGGCCTGATGTATGGCTCATGTTTGGGTGAATCACATACCGAAGCATGCCGGTGACCACAGCTGTGTCTTTTGAGATTTCAGGAGTGAGAGCATGTCCACTTTTGGGGAAAAAAAAAACAAAAGACGTGAAAGAGGAGATAAAGAAAGAAGCTTTTTTCACATCAAGTGGAAAAAATCTGATGATAATGACTATTTGGAAATGTCAGGACTTTGGCCATCCTTACTTGTGGGACATCATTTCCAGGACCAGGATCCATTGAGATCTTCTAGGTTTATCATCATGTAAGTCAATTCTGTGAAGAAAATACCTGCAGGACTGTCTCATCTCTCTTTGCATCTACCAATGCAGTTTCCCTCGGGCAACCAAGGTGAAAGTTTACACTGGAAAGGCACATTTGGCAAATATCTGCATTCCTATATTTTTTAACATGACATTTCTCAATTGAAGAGGTTAATTCTTATTCCATCACGTCAGTGGGGGAAAAAATGAATCATGCTGTTTCTCTGTGAGGACAAAATTGAAAGCAATGAAGATATATGGTTTTCTTCCTCACAAGGGCCAGTCCTATCTTCTCCAATTGCTCTGTTTAATCTTCCAGTCCCAGCTGTTGCCATCACCTCCAGGTCCTGGCAGGGCCAGAATTGGATGACCGAGTCACCCGAAGGGACCACCTGTTTGGACAGACCTCAGTAACCCCTGCTCATCAGTAGATGTGACTTTGATGGGCATGTAAGCAGGTTGAACCAGGGAATACCAGCAGCTGTGTTCCCATGATTAGGCTTAACATCTCCTATCTAAAAGGTTTGGAGGAAGGAGGGAGGGTCTGTATGGCAGAAAGAAGAGGTGATGTAGTGATGCCAGAACTGGAGCAGCACTGGGGCAGGAAGAACAAGAAATAAATCACTGCTTGGCCTTCAGGGGCATTTCAGTGAGTTCCTACAACAACGAAGAGTTGAATTTGTGCAACATCCTCAAGATTTGGGAAGTAGGGGGGAGGGGTGGCACGCTGACTTCATCTCCCAAGTGTCATTACTTATGATTAATGTTGTTTGCCTCTGCTTCTGATCTTCCTTTGGGGAATTTTCATTCTCCTTTTGGCCATAAGCACAAAAGGGTAAAGGAAAGTGAATTTTGGACCTTTACTGCATCTGTTGTGAAGAACATAGAGTGGAGCTGCACTTCAGCGTGAGCTGTTTGCTTGTTAGGCTGTAATAGCTCTGGAGCTGTCATCGGGTATAGTATTGTGTAAATATATATTCAGGCACTTCTTATGGAAGTGGCTTTATTTAGCTCCTTCTGGCGACTGCAGGAATGCATCACTTCAGGCATACCCAAGAGTAATCAGTGTAGATTCAGCCCTCAGCCTGCAAGGAGTCTGGAGATGCTAAGTGCCTCATCTGGAGGCTGGGATTAAGCCTGAGAGGGAGGTGAAATTCTGACCCAGTGCAGAAAATCCAGGCTTGTTGTCTACAGAACAGGTTTTATTTTCAGACATGCTCTGTGTATATAATTAGCAAAACAACAGGACGATGCACCCTCAAAAACAACCTCTTTACACAGCATGAAGAAACCTGTTTTAAATGAGGCTTCAAAAGAGGAAAAGGTTTCATAGGGCTCTGCAGCTCATTTACGGGGCAACACACTGAGATGCTCCTCTGAGGTCCTGGGGAGGTCCAGGAGGGATGCAATGCAGTGTGATACAGGGAGGAACAATGCACTTTCATCTACAAATGAGGAATTTAAATTTGAAGCATGCAATGTCTAATATCATGAGAAAACAGAAGGAATTTTTCATATTTCTTTCAATTAAAAATGTTTTTTTTTTCCCCAGTAATTTCCAGTCATCCCTTTCCACTCCATTTGAGAATTCTTTTTGTCATAAAACGTTATAACTGCTGAAAAGATTTAGGTTTGGGGAAAAAATAATATTATATATATATATAATATATAAAATATATATATGTATATAAATAAAATTACAGAAATATTAAGGCTGGAAAAAACCTCTCTGATCTCCTAGTTCAGCCAGTATCACCAGTGTTGCCCACTGGCCATGTCCCACAGTGCCACATCTTCATGCTTTTTGAACCCCCTCAGGCACAGTGACCCCAACACACCCTGGGCAGCCTGTGCCAATGTATCACCATTCTTTCAGAGGCAAAATTGTTCCTAATATCCAATTTGAACCTCCCCTGTTGCAACTTGAAGCCGCTCCCTCTCGTCCTGTTGACATACAGAATAGAATGTTTTGATAAGGAAAAAATAAACTGTCTCTTATTAAGTAAAAAATGTGTTGAGCTGAAAATATTCTTTAAGAAGAATTGATATTTGAATAACTAGATTTATAGTCGTTAATAAATACATTCATTTGATGTGTTGCTTTTTTCTTTATCCAAAGCTTGTTTTGCGTTATTTCATCAAACATAACCATTACAACTTGCTTTAAATTTCAGGTTGCTCCTTTCCCCTTCTTTTACTGAAAATGGAAGTTAATCCCTCCTTTTCCGATAACAAAAAATAAAGTATCCCAACTAATTGGGGAAAAAAAAAAAAGCAAAACAAAACAAAACACAAGCTTTTAATGAGCCGAGTCCAAAAAATCTGCCCCCGGTGCACTTCCTTTCTTCAGTCAGATAAGTTGAAATTAAAATGAAATCAAACCAATAATCCAAAGGCAGGGAGCAGCGGCAGGGCTCATAGCCTGCTCTCTGGAGGTCTCTGTCTCAGATATGGATCAGATTTCCTCCTGTTTACATGTAAGAAGGTTGTGAAGATCTGCAATTTCAAGATACATCTGGTTCTCGCATCAAATTAAACAGCAACGAAAGCCCGAGCGCTAGGGCAGATTTTAAAATGTAGGAATGAATGTGTGTTTATATAGTATTTGCATTAATGCTTCCTACGGTTTATTTTGAATGTGAAGAAAGAACATTGCATGGTAGGCAACTTAACCCAAACAATATCGGTTTAAAGTTAGGGGCAAGCTCCTCGGAATATTTTCCTAGTGTTTTGAAGTGTCCACTTGAAGAGGGGACGGGGGGACGGAGGGAGGGGGGAAGAAAAGGATTGTTCTGTCTTCTGCTCCGTGTTTGGCCTGGCTCAGTAGGGCTATTGCTGCGCTCATCTGGTATGGATTAGGCCTTCTCTCTCACACTCTGTCAACTTGGGTGTTCTGCATGCAGGCTGTTTCTGCAGGGGTCTTGGTTTTGCTTTTTTTAACGGCAGGAAGTGCCCCACTCAGACCACATGTGAAATTGTGTGGGAACAGTGGGGGGGGGGATGAAAGAGCCCCATCAAACATACCAAAAGTGTGGGTGGAGAGACAGGCAGCGTAAGCAGAGAGATACCAGCTGAGTGATTTCACCTCCTGGGCCAGCCAGGCTGGGGACACGAGAGGAATTTGCTGCCCTAAAAGTGCCTGTTCCTCAGGACATCCATTTCTAATATTTTATAATATCAGGGGCTGTGAGAAGTGTGAGGGATTACAGCTGCTGTTTAATTTGTTCTAAATTTCCTGCTAGCCTCACCAGACATGTACAGGAAATAGGCAGTAAACGTTTAATAGGTAATACCTAACTGGACAATTAACAGGTGCTGTCACTGAAAATCCAAACCTGCATACGCCTATGCAACATGATGCTGCCAGCAAACTGCATCCCAGCATCATGGTACCCAGCCCGGAGAAGACCAAGGTCCCTCTCCCACTGAAATTCATCTCATGCTCCCAAATGCCTGCCTGAAGCCAAACTGATGGTGATGTTGTTCTTTTTAAGCCACTCACCGCAGTAGATTTTGCTCTTTGCATGAATATATTCCATCACACAAACCAGAAAGCCTTCTTGCATCCAAATAACCACAGAACTCTAGGGGTTGGAAGGGATCTCTAGAGATCATTAAGTCTGAACGCCCTTAATCATAGAATCATAATGGCTAGAAAAGATCAACTCGTCCAACCATCCACTTACCACACTACTGCCCACTAACTGTGTGCAAAGTACCACACCTACCACACCTCATGCACAAACTCCATGCATGTCATTCACTTCATGGAAAAATCCAACACTCATCATGTGATAGGAAAGTGTAACCCGTTTTTCCAGGTCTGGATAAACATCTCTCTGTTCTGCCACGCTGCCTCCACCAGGGACCTTCAGACGCTTGAGAAAAATATTGAAGTGGGCAAGATGTATTAAATGATCTTTCCTTTCTGGACTTTCTCAGCCTTTGGCAGTTGGCATGTATGGGGTTTCCTGCTCAGGAGGCTGTATCAAGACTTTAATAGCCACTGATGAATATTTTTTCCCAGTTACAAATTAGGGTTTGTTTTTTTGTTTGTTTTTCTTTTATTCTCCATAAAAAGCTGTGGCAATGAGTTCCACAAGTTAACAGCCTGATTAAGGACAAGTGATTACCATTGTTTTAAATCTCACTATTAAACACAACTTTAATTCTATGTTGTTGTTGTTGCTTTTTTTTCTCAGCAGAAGACTATTTCTAATGTACACAATTTATATCATAAATATATTTTTATGAATCTTTATGTATTTATAATACTTTAGATAACCATTATACTACAATTATTTTGCTGTTATGACAATAATCACAAGGTAAAGCATTAGCACATAATCCTTTTTCAACTTTCAACCCCTGTTAATAGTTCTAAGCTTGCAATTAAACCCAGTTCAGAATAACTGCATTTCCAATGAAGGTAGAATCAGGTTAATTAAATTGCTGTTATTACCTCCAGAGCAAAATTGATTTAATATGTTTGGCCAACATTAAGCAAACCTCTCCTTTGGAATTTGCTTTTATTAAGTTCAAGTCCAATTGAGTTCAAAAGATCCTTCTGTAAAACGTAGCTGTCCCCTAATAGTGCATGACTAATGTCTTACACTTGGCTTTCCTATAAATTGTTCTCTTTACTGAGCAATTTCTGTGTCAATACTCAGACATCCTTATCAGCACTTGATGTTCGTGTAAACCAACTCTTGTTAATGACTACACGGACTAGGGGGAGAAAAAAAAGTAACATTACACAGACCTCAAGACTCCCGCTCCATCCGAACTTTGAAGTCCAGCTGTTAATAGCAGCGTTGACTACTTACATAAAAATGTGCAGTAAACTGAACTGACATTGTCTGATTTCAAGTGATTGGTTTAAACCATCGCAAATGGCTCGGGCTTCCACCCTCTTTTCATCTCTCATCTCTCCGGCTCAGTGCCATCACTCACGATGATTAACGTCGGTTTGTGATACGAAGGCTATTGTCCTGAGCTGAAAAAAAGTAAACGTTTTTACAGTTGGGAGCAAGAAAAATTTCAAACAAGTTCCCTTTTGCATGAAGAAGGGATCCCCAGCTGCTGTTTATTATCTCTCTGTTTACATCACACATGTGCATGTGGAGGGCAAAGTAGTTCAATAAATTACTTCTCTGCTATCTGTTTGGCCAGCGATGCTGCCAGGAACAAAAGCAGTTAATGGCTTGTTGAATGCCTCTCAATGTTCCTACAATCGTTTCTAACCAAGTGATTGATCTGAGCTCTCTGCTTTGCTACTTTATTTAAAGACCAGAACCTTTTTTTTTTCCACATTGCATGCAATAAAATGAAAGTTAACTAAATTATATCTGCTGTTAAAGTGGATTGTATACATAAGAATGGACTCACATATCACGCTGGGCTATCTGACATTAGGGACTTGAATTCTTGACCTGGAAAAACCTGTTGCTTCTACAAGAGTTGATAAAGTTGCCAGCACCTCAGTCAGTAATTGGCAATTATTCAATCACTCAATAAAGTAGCCAATGTTTCTATTTCTGTGTCTATTGTATTGGGAAAATTTCCCTCCATAGAAAGCAAATCATAGAATGTAAATAATAAAGGAAAATGCATTTCTCCCCCCACCATGGCAACTAACAGTGCTGGAGTACCAGCACGGTTATGCAAACCCATAGTCACATGCTTTTGACCATCTTTCCAACCCTGACAGTGGTTGGAAATCAATGACATTTTTCATGGTTTAAGTCCATCATGAAATCAATCCAATAGATGCCTACAAGTGGGGAACAGCACAGAATTTCTCCAGCGAAACAACTGGTGCAGAAAGATCAGTGGGATGATCCAAGTTCAAGAGACACTTTTGAGCTGGAAAACTCCAGAGCGTTCTTTGTGCAACAGCCCCAAGAGCTGAACATACAAATATTTGGATGGGAACTTCTCAAAGAGGCAGTACAGAGGTACTGGGATGATGCAGAGGATTTGCATGAAAGAGGGAGAGGCCATGTAAAGCGGCTTCCCTTCTGACCATTGTTGCAGATCCCTAGGGATGAGATGAATTAAATTTGCTGGACATACTGGATTCATTTCAAGATCTGTTACCACAGATTTGCATCCAAGCCCAATGCCTCATCATACAGTAAGCTCATCCAGAAAGTAGGTATAATATTAGCATTAACAATCTATTCCCTCCCACTTGCTGGCAGCCCAATAAACAGTTGGTAAGCCTTCCTGCTGATCATTCAGAAATTGAGGATGTCTTGGTTGGAATGTATTTATCAGGAAACATTTTAATAAGGTGCTCCATCCAACTGCAGCTCAGCTGCTCCATCTAAAGCACATCCAAGCCACAATTTGGAGAACACTTTCACAATGTCATCTCAGAGCAGTGCTGCAATGGAGGGATGTCCAGTCCCTATCACTCTATCACAGCAGAGGATGAAGAGTAGGAGGAAGTCAAAACCCAACAAGAGCTCTCTGTGTGTTTGTATAGGTTGTCAAAAGAGTAGCAGCAGCTAACCTCTGTGACATTCTGAAATACTGCAATACCCTTCTTTGTCATGAGTTTGGAGTCAAGTAGATATTGCACTACAGTGAAGACAGATGAAGACAGCACAAGAAATGGATGGAATTTCCCATGGACAGCTTCTTCTGGTGCAGTTTTCCAGACTAGGTTTCTTAACTCAAGAAATTTGAATATTTATGAGCTTCAGGAGCCAAATGAACCCTGGGAGGATCCTCTGCCTGAAACCTGACATATTTCAGATTTGCCGGTGACCGCGTTACGCTGAAGCTGAACCAAGTCTGAAGTTACACAGTAGTTGTAGTCAGTCAAATAAAGACACTGACTTTCTTGATTCGTTCTTGGCTAAGAGCAATCTCTTACACATTCCTACCTTTCACCCCTTCTTCATTAAGTGGAAAATCCAAAGTTTCCTTTAATCAGGTTTGAGCTTGGACTGATGTGATATTTACTGATTGAGATGGTGGTTTTCAAACGACGTCAGGAACATCTGGCCTCATGGCTTGGCAGAGAGCCCAGCAAATTGCCAATCTGAGGGCCCAAGTTCACAAACAGCTTTGAGGCTTTCATCCTGTAACGAGAAAGCCCTGAAGGCAACAGAGGTGGTACTGCTCCTCCCTGTTTAATCACGCTGCCTTACTACCTCTATGTTAGAGCCTTCCCATTAATGCCCTGCAGGCATCCATACAGGCTATGCCATGCTGACGTCTGCGTTCCTGCTGTGGCCCAGCACTTTCACCATATCCCACTCCCATGGGTGGTGGAAGCTGTGAGGCAGATGGGATAAAAGAAATGCAATGCCCCTCCAAGCAGTGACAGCACAACACATCCCTGTGTGTGTCCCAGCAGGACCAACCCCACCATGCTTCCCATATTTCCAGCTGCCACTCATGTCTCGCTGTTCCCTAAGGCTCTCAGCAGGCTGTGCCATGCAGAGGGTTGAAGCCAGGTCCCCAGCCTCCCAGAGCAGCCTGACCAGAAGACCAAGCTGACATTGTGTCAGCAAAGACCGCCTGGAAAGCACAGCAGCAGCAGATGTTCTGCATACGGAACACATTTGCATCCAGTGCAACTTACAGCTACAGACACTTCTTAAAAGCTAATTCTCTAACCTTTTACTTGTCTGAGTTGCTTCTACCTTAAAAAGTAGATCCACTGACTCTAACAAACAGATAAGTAAGACTTCATATGCAACCGAAGACTGGATCTCACTGTCAGGGACCTTAAGTACTGTGACCTGAGCCCATCTGGTTCAGATTGTATCCCCTAATGGCTTGTTGGCTGGAGCATGAAAGTTTAACTCGACCTACACTGATGAAATATGCACTATAGTATAACAAAGAGCAAGCAGTCTCTGTATATATATCACTGCAACATACCTTGTGTAAGGAAACAGTGGTGCTTGTTTACATGCAAGTGAGAATCTCTGAAGGTAGAGGGTGATGTGACTTTCACAACACGGAAAATCAATGCAATGGTCGTGGTTAAATTAAAAGTGTGAGTGGTAAAAAGCAAGTAGGTAATATACAAATAAACACACGGTCCTTTAGGGATTAACACCCATTGTATCAGAACAGTTAGTGAGGTGAGAGAGAAGAGCAGCTAATGGGGAGAAGATGTTTCCAAAAGTAAATGGTCTATTGCTGAGAAAATTGTATGTCTCTGTCCTGACCTCCTGTGAGCTCCCTACTCTGCCAGCACTGCCCAGCTTCCTTGCCTGAGAAATGCAAAGTTTATGGGAAAAAATGTCATCTTTGTTTCATGAGATATTTGTATTAGAAGAGGGAAGGTCTTCTCTATATTGTCGCTGACCTTTGGTGGGGGGGTGGGGGGGGGAGGGTGGAAATGTTGTAATCAGGTTTCACGATCACGATTTTCACAGCTGCAGATAATAATTTGATTCAGGTATTTGATTCTTGCATTGAAGCTGAAAACTTGTCTGGAAATAACGAATGCTCTGCTTTCCCACAGGCTGCACAGAAACCCTCCACCTCCTATCAGCAGCTATCGACCCGGGCACAGACCACGCATGGAAACATGGAAACCCTTTGTGCTGAGCTCTGTAAGAAAGGGAAAAGGAATAAAGTTATATGAAAATGCCTACGTCTGACACTCCTTTGTGTCTGACATTTTTTTTTTTTCTTTCAAAAGCCAGCAAATGAAAAGGAAGAGCTAATAGGAGTTTGGCTCCTTCTCCTCTTCCGGAGACAGAGTGGGGTCTACAGAATTTCCTGCTCCTGTGCAGCTATCTTGGAAAGGCTTAAAAACACAGCCAAGTCCAAGAAAAATCAAAGGGTGATCTCTGAAAAGAAATACAGAATTTCCAGATCCTAGGGTGGGAGTAGCATTGATGTGGCAAATTACATGGTGGTGGAAAAAGGAAGCAGGTTCAGTGTAAGATTTCATGTGGATGCCCTTTAGTGCCTCTACAGTGTAATGGGAAGAAGGGGTGGGGGTGCCTGGATGTGGGAGAGGAAAGATTCGGGCTCCTTATTTCCTCTGTAACAAAACACAATCACTTGCTGCTTCAAATACTGCCTTGCACAGCAATCATATGCAAGTGCATTAGAGGCCATTGCTGGAAGATTTGTCCCTTCAGTGTTGGAGATACAGAGATACTAACACGTCAGCCTGCTCTGATCATATCATGCTGTCAAGGTACTTTGGGTCAAAATTAGACAGCGTGGATCAGAGGAAAATTTTGATTTCCAAACAAAACCGCAGCTGCCCATCCTCACCGGAAAACTCAGCCAATATATCCATCACTCATACATTTGTGCATGTGTTTTTGTCTTATTTTCACACCTGAACTAGGTATGTTCAGGTATCAGATGACCTGATCCACATCAATCAGAAAGAAAAAAATATACATGCCGAGCAGAAAGGAATGAAGTAGAAATAAGATCTATGAGAGCAAAAATCTGAAGACTGCGGTGTACTTGGGTGGAGATTGTCACGGCAGGACCTAGACAAAAGGTTCTGAAGAAGGCTCTGAGTACCTGATGGAGCTGTAGATGTCCATGTTCATTGCAGGGGAGTAGGACTAGATGATCTCTAAGGGTCCCTTCCAATTCAAATGATTCTATGGAGGTGTTCATTCAGCAAAAAACTCAAGCAGCATCTAACAATGCCACATCACCTACCACTAATTCTTCTGGTGTAATACCAAAGATAAGGGTGGTTTTTTTGTTTTGCTTATCCCTTCCAGAAGGAAGCCTGGAATAGCATCTCCTCATTTTTAAAGAAATCTTATGGCAACACTACACGATTGGGAGTAGATGGGAGGCAGAGGTTTGAGGTAGCCAGCGGAGATATACAGAAAAGCCTATGACCTCTGAGCAGACAGTTTGCCATTTGTGTCATCGTCTTTCCATGTTTTAAGCATCAGAGATAATCTGGAATGCACTCCTCCTGAGTAAGAGACAGATGGCAGCAAGGAAGTAGGTTGGAAGAAAGGAATAATAAATATCCGAAGGTGAGTAAATGTCTGGGCTTCGGGCAGCTGCGCCTGTGGTTTTTCTCAGGGTGCACAAATGTCCCTGCATTTACTGTGCTGAACACTTCTAGTAACTTTTTTACGACGTGCTTCCTGTGCTGTCTGGCAGAGGGTCAGAGATGTTAAGAGCTGGGGGAAATCTGGATTTGAGAGCATTGCGTGATCGGGGTGTGATAAGACGGATTGATGGGCCCGTTTGCTGCAGTGAGCAGATAGCTGGGCAGTCCTATCCATCCTCTGCCAGGAGAGAGTTACAGAATCACACAGTCACAGAACTGCAGGGACCTCAAGAGATCATCGTGTCCAAGCACCCTGATAAAGCAGGTATCCTACGACAGGTTGAGGTACATAGAAGAGGTCTGGGGAGCATTGTATGCTGTGAAAATGTGGGGAGACTTCTCTGTTGTTACTTTATGGTGTAAGGTTTGCATCACCACAGAGCCGCCACTGTAGGTGGAAGAAGGACAATTGCAGAAAGCAGTGCTATGCAACTGTTTAGGTCAGAAAAATGGAGGAAAAAAAAATATCGGAGCCAAAGTACACTTCATACAGTTGACATAAGAGGCTGAAATGAGATAGGCAGATTGTAATTACTTACATTGGAAGGTGGCCAGGACATCGAGGTTAACATCACAACTTCACAAGGACTTCAGAAGCAGCTGAGGTTCTCTGAGCTGAGAAGATATGCGGGGAACTTCCCTGAAACCTCCTGGCTTGGGCCATCACATGCAATGCATGTGAGCTTTTGCCTGGGCCAAGGCCAGGGAGGGACACAATGGGTAAGAGCAAGATCTGATACATCTTCATTGACATGCCAGAACCAAATAAACAAACAGTGAGGCTGTTGCTCTTCAGCCCAGGGCTTTTGGTCTTCTGCCATGGAGATGTCATTCTTCTCAACAGCACGCATCTGGTCGGGATAGTTCACCTTCGGAGAGGAAAAAACAAAGGAGGGTAAAGAGTTAAAAAGGCACACAGAGCTGCAGCCTGCAAGCATCCCACACCACCACCAACACAGAAGAGAATTTAAAGAAAATCCACAGAGCCAAGCAATAGCCATGTTTTTTCTTTAACAACAACAACAAAAAAATGGTTTCCATAACCATAAGGAACATCTCTGGGCATGTGCCATCTGTAACACATGCAAGAAACACAAGCTACTGGGTCTATCCACCAAAGCAAATGTATTTTATGGCAGCTCTTAATCTGACCCAAACCAGACCTGGGGGCATTAATTTTTGAGCATTTCTCTCCAGAAAGACCACACCTCAAGTTTTTCTTGGAACTCAGCTACGTTAAGATCAATCCTGTTCCTTAGGGGCTAGGAACTCAGGTGTTTCAGTGGTGAATTGAGATGCCAATTCTTCACCTTGTTGCCTCAAATTAAGCAGGCTGCAGCTTTGCAAGGGAAACTCACAAAATGCTGCAAAAAGCAAAGAAGGTGCATTGACAGTGACATGGGAGCAAATCACTTCTACTAGCCATTAAACTTCAAGGAGAGAGGGTGAGAGAAAAGGAGGCTTTGGCAAAAGACCTTATGCACACGTTCATAGATGTATGGATGAGTTCTGTACCAGTCAAAATAGGAAATACCACCCATTAAAGCTGGATGTTGGAATGACTGAAAAGAGTTGTGAAACGGTGCTGTGGAGCTCTAAGTAGAATGGAAAAACCATCATTTCTAAAGCTAGTCTTTGGAGATTGCTGGGAAAATTGGCTTACCCCCTAATTTTTGCACAATTCTTGATGTGACTGGTCTTAACCCTGGCAAGGACTCTAATCTACTCACTTAATCTGGCTGCAAAACAACGCTATACTGCAAAGGGCTGAGATGCTGTTTAGGTAATTTAGCTTCACTTTTTCTTTCCCCTGTCGAGAGGCGAGCCAGCCCTTTTTGTTCACTTGAATAGCTTCTTCTTCAAAGGGGTTGTGGAAAAGTCTTATTTCTTCCCCCAAGTGACAGATTTTTAAGCAATCGCAATGATATCTTGTCCAACAGAATTACCCTCCACAAATCTGACCCTGACAGAGCTGAGCTAAAGTGTGATTTTTAACCTCAAGCACTAAAACATGTCAGGCAAGTTGTAGTTGTGGCGGAAAGACCTTGAGGTGGCTAAAATTTATGGAGAAGGGACGTTAAAAGTTTTAAATTCCAGATGTTTGAAGATCCAGCCATTTGGTGAACAATCCTGGAATCTGGGGCCGTTTCTCGGGCGCAGATTTCGGCCTCAGAAATCAATACAGAATACGATCCAGCTATTTTATTGTCAGTTTGTTTTTAATTTATGCAGATAGTTTATTCACATCCTGAGACATGAGACATTTGCCGTTCCTTAGAATCACTGAAGAAGATGTATCAAGTGTCACAATTTCAAAGGAGTGTCCATGTATTGTTACCAAAGAATCCCATATAAAATGCCACTCTGCTTTTCAAGTTTATTAAGCAAACTTGCAACGTGATGTGTTGCAGAGCTTTTAGAAAATGCATTTTACAGTTAGAGTCACTTTAACCTCACTGCTTGACTTAGGCTAAATAGGAGGGATAAAGACTGCTATTGAGACTACATTTGATTTCTGCTTTAATTCTTCCCTCAAATTCTTGCTTAGAGTTCCCTAGAGCGTTTGTGTTATGAGGGTCTGTAACAGTAGAGGCATGGGTTGCAAAGCGAAATTATTCACCTCTCGTCCTGAACTGTGGGAAAAGGAAATCGGGGAATCTGATAAGACGGGAATGATTGGGATGTAGATGGGGTACATTAGCAGACTATAAAGGGAAAAAGAGGCTTAGGTAGACAAAGGGAAAAATAATTGCAGGAGTGATATTTTCTTCTTTTAGCGTTGGGGAAACAGAGACACGATTTTGTTCAGCAGGCATCTGATGCAAAATCTCATGGAAGCAAACAGGGGGAGTAAAGACAGCCAGAATTTCTCTCTTTGCACACTTCTGGCTTTCTCTGTTGGAGCAAAATGGTTTGCCTCTAGGTAATGTCTTTACGGGAGAGTCGGTGGTTGCTCTGGCAAAGCCAGACCTGGCTTTATTTTCCAGACTGTGATGGGGTGGGGGTTTCACCTCACTTCATGTGATGGCAAAAATGCTTTGGGGTGAAAACCATAAGGTCATAGAATCATGAAGTCTGGAAAAACTACTAAGATGCCCAAGCCAAACTGCAACCCACCCCACCATGCCCACTGGCCATGTCTCTCAGTGCCGTATCTCCATGGTGCTGGAACACCTCCTGGGACAGTGAGTCCCCTACTCCTGGGCAGCTGTGCCAGAGCCTGATGAGCAATCTTTCAGAGAATAATTTTTTTCCTGATATCCAACCACCAATCTTCTGGTACAACAAAGAGATAGGCTAATCCAAAAGCCCCTGTTCCCTAGAATCCTGTTTGAAAATGATGAAGTGGAGGCATGGAAATGAGCATGAACATGACAGCAAGGGGAAAGGATCAGTGTGAAATAGATGACTTAATAATAGGATCCACTGATGGACAAATTGCACCTCTGGACATTTTCCCTCCTTGTGCTCACAGAAAGATGCTTGGATCCTTGTCAGGGAAAACTGAAAGATGGTTCCCAGTTGAAGCATGGGAATGATTCGTTGTATACAAAGCACTGAGCCATGATCCTGGCAGAGACCTCATCTCCTCCCAGACAACGATAAACCAAACGTATGAAAGGGAGAGGGTTGGGCATGCTTCAAAAGAGACCTGGACTCAGTTCTAAGTTTAAACCTGTTGTAGCTTAAATTCTATACTGATTTCTCTCTGGCCAAGTGTCCCCTTTGAGAACTAATGGGACCACCTGAAAACATCTGAATATCACACACAGCCTTGATGTCTGTCTTACAGTCCTCAGAGAGGTAATTTTACCTGGCCCAGCAGTTGTTCTTGTGGAATATTGCTCTGTGTAGACAAACAAAGTGGCGCTGGGGGGAGGCTGCTCATCCACCTGTGGGTTTTCTATTGCATGCAGTTCTACCCCAGTAATTCATTTACGAATGGCGTAAGAGAAGCTGTTATTATTAAGCATTTAATAAATAAGAACTCCTAAAATAACCCACAAATTCAGTACAACATCGTTTCTGTGTGCTGGGTGTGATGTACAGTACCAACCATGGTTTGATATCACTGCTCCAGAGGGATCTTGCTGAAGATCCCAAGATTTTTAGGCCCTATTGCTTTAGTACAACAGTTGGGGCTGATCTGTCCCCGCTTTTCCCAGCTTATTTCAGGGCATTTTGTTCCTTCCCAACCACCTCAACAATAAACATTACACACTTCCCACAGTGGCTACACAGAAATGAGTGGGGAAAAGGAAATCTGATGGCAGATGGGTGTTCCTGAAGCTGCTGCCATTCCCTTGCTTGGGAGATACTCACACTCCAGAGCTAGAATGTGTGCTGTTAGCCCTCATACAACACAAATACCAAATGAAGACTGTAAATTTAAAGAATGGGCTTGTGGAATGACCTCAAGTGGTGTGTGGGCTGGAGAGAAAATGTGCCCTATAAATTTCAGGGGAAATGAAAGCGTCTCCTTTTCACTGAGGTCCTTTGCTGGGTTTTGAGGCACATTCTTTAGCTTTCAGCTGTACATTTGGGGACAGCACAGATGCCATCTTCCAGTGACAGCATTTTCCTTTGGAGAGGCAATCCAAAGAAAGAGAGGAAATAGTTTTTCTTAAAATTTTCCCAAAGGGGTTTCCTCCCAAACAATCTCTCACTAAAAAATACTTTTTCAAAATAAAACAATGCAGCAGAATATTTTACATCTCTTTTAGGGCTAGGCATCCTGGCTTCTTTTTTACATCACTTCTTCCTGTACACCCTGTAGGTGTGGAACCATTGATGTGTTGAACAGGTTTCTGGCTTACCAAGACTAGTAAAACCTCCTGCCCCAAACAAACTCCTACCCAGCTTCTCCTCTTGTTCACTTCTTGTCTTTATACCTACTACAGTAATTCTGTGTATTCACAGAGTAGAAGAATAAGAGTAATAGAAGATCTGTGACCAGTAAAACAAGAAAAATAATGTTATTTGTCCTGCATTATCCTAAAATTAGAGTCTTTTGATCCTTTTGGTGTTTTTTTCTGCTGCTAAGGAAAATAGGATACATAGGAAGAGCTGGTACTTGCAGTAGTAAATCCACACAATGTAGCCCTATAATCCACTTTTTCATGTTCTGAGTACAGGTAGTCTGGCACAACTCTGAGTCATACGTGGTCTAAAATAATGGGAGAGGCTCTGTCTGCATTATAATATATGTGAGTGATTTGACATCAGCAAAAAAAAACTGTATTCAGTTCTGATTTTATTCTTGTGATTCAAGCTGTCAAATTTCTCATCCTTTAAGGATTAGGCTCATAGTTTTGTGCCTGGAAGAAATAGGGTCACATTAAGGCTGACAAAGCCACTCAGATGTAGCTTTTCCCTTTCCTCGTTCTCATGAGCACAATACCAAACCGGTTAGGTTCAGAAGAAGAGGAAGATTGAATTAAATTGGCCTTTTGTCAAAGCTAATTTTGAGCTTGCAGTCAGATCCGAAGCCCCAAGAAATCACCAGTTTTGAGCATCATGCAATGGTATGTGTACCCCGTTGGAAAGATCAACAGTTTACAGGCTGCAGAACTTGAACATTTGCCTGCCATGCAGCACAGCGAAACACCCAACTCCTTCTGTTGAGATCAGTCTGAACTGTCAGACTCATCCATGATTTAAATCCCTTCCAGCCTCACCCATTTTGGATGAGCTGCCTTTGATCAACGGGAGTAAGTAATCCCTGGTGTGTCAACATTACAATTAACCCACTGTGTCCAATTGACGCAAACCTATCTTAAGGAACTTCAATTCAAGCTATTCTGACTCTCTTCTTGAAGCCTTAATGTAATTATGCAGCCAAGAATAAATGCAGAGAAACGGAGATATTCCATACTTTTGCATTTTGCTGTGCTTTATACTCCCGAAATAAATGATTATTTATTTACAACTACCTTATTGTTGAGGCACATTGGCCAAAATCAGTACAGAACCTGGCTAAACAGTGGGGAACAAGATGTATTCAATGCCCTGTAGATGATAGATGTTTCCTTCCAGGGTACGTTATTTATTTGCCCAGTGCTGCTGGCACGCACAGGGTTCTGACTTGGGCAAGTCAATTTGAAAAGCGTGGTTTGCAAGAGTATGAAAGAAAGCAGCACGGCTCACTGAATACACACGTCCAAGAGTGAAAGGTTTACCTACAGCTTTTAAAATGCTCGTTGTGTCTTTGGCGGAGGAGGTTGAATGAAATCATTTATATCAGCCTCCATATCTGGCTGACTCCACTGATCTCCATAATCAAACGCAAGAGCTTTGGAGGGGAAAAGGGGAAAGGGGTGGAGGGAAGCGTGTATAATTAAAACCTTGTTCTAATCCTGCTTTGATGCTTTTGCCAGGACAGGTTGGACTAGTCAAAAGCCCCAAACATTTTAGGTAGAGTTTTTTTGTTGTTGTTTTTTGGTTGTTGCTTTTTTTTTTCTCCTTTTTTTCTTTTTAATTCTGTCAGTGGCTGCGAAGCAGCGAAGTGGTTATTAGCCTTATAAGGTATCAAGGTAAATATTTCAGATCCCCAGTGAATTTCAGTCTCTCCTGACTCAGTTTATTTGTTCTTGTCAGTGGACAGTGAAGTTTTGTTTGTTGAAACCAGTTGGGGCAGAGAGTGACAGCACTAAGGTACTGTGATTTATTTTCCACCAGCTTGCCACTTCCCCCATGCATTCTCCTCAGGCTGCCCAGGCTGGGAACATCACAACCACAGCTGCTAGTGTCTTCTAGGATGGGGGTGCAGGACGTTGATCTCTAGTGGCACATCTGGTGTGGCAGCTGGAAAGTCAGCGACCACCATGGGCATGGGCCTCAATGAATATTTAAGCTGCGTGCACAACACTACCGCAAATCACCTCAACCTCATCTCACAAATGAAGCTCCAAAAGGCCTGCAAAACTACACAGCTTTGTTGCCCAAAACTCCGCTGGCATCCCTTCAGCTTGAAGGTAAAGGGAGCAGAGAACAGTGAGGTGAAGTCTCAGGAAGGAGGTGAAGTCTCAGAAAATCTCTTTGGTGTATTCTTTTCCCAGAGATGTGATGGCTGCCATGTCCTTGGAGAAAGACAAGATCAGGCTGGACAGGACTCTGAGCACCCGATTGAGCTGTGAGTCTCCCTGTTCACTGCAGGGGAGTTGGACTTGATGACCTTTAAGGGTGCCTTCCAACTACAGTTACTGAGTGATTCTATGGTTGTATGACATTGAGGGTCTTTCGTGGATGCTGAAAGTAGAGCGGGCTGCTTTGCAGGAAACAGCTTTCGTTTGCAAAAGCATTGGTGCAATATGCAAGAGAGGTCTGATAGGAACAGTCTTAAGGAAGTTGGGTTGTTTATCTTATTATAGAGATCAAACAGAGTCTTGATTAGAACATATAAGTATTTTCACTAGGGAAAAATAAAGATATTAAAGGTCCCTTTAATCTAGCCCAGAGAGGACAGCTGAGTTCCATTGGCTGGAAGAAAAAGACAGAGAAATTCACACTGGAAATGAAGCATTTCATTTAATTCTGTTCCCTTTGTAGGGAAGAACAAGGTTGAATAACAATGACAACAAACAATTGCTGCAGCCAAGGGTGCATAATGGGAGCAAATGGGAACCAAAGCTAGGCTGGATGATGTGGTTCATCAGGGCCAGGGATTGCAGAGAAAACCCATATGACAGACATTCCCAGTCACTGTATAATGTGACAGCAAGAGATGTTGCTTCTTTCTTAATTCAGGCAGTAACAGAGGCTGCAGTAGTGGGGAAGGAAGGGGAGTTCCACATGGAAGAGAGCCCAGATGGAAGTGCATGTGCCCCAGATGTCCTGCAACACCAGTCTCATTGACTGAAATGGAAAAGATGCGGGATGACAGTTGGGAGTACTGTCAATGACTTTGCTGTGCTGTGGATTTAATGAAGGCTTATTACTAATATCCGTAGTGTGGAAGGCTGAGTTGGCGCCTTCTCCCTTTGTATCTCCTCCTCCTTCCTTCATATTTGTTGATCTCCACAAAATGTATCGGTTGCTTCATGTTCTTCTCTGTTTTGTTATTTGTTTCTCTACTTATTTTGATGCTTCTTTGCTGAGGGCAATACAAACCTCACAATGAGCACAGAAGGAAGCTTGAGGTTCAAAATTTTTCCAACCAAAAAACACAAGATGAATTGTTCCTAACAGCATGTTCTGAAGGTTGAAATCTATAACGTAGCCTGACATTTTAAGTGTACATCACTTGAATTGTTGCCAGCTTTCTAGAGTGATTAGGTGACATGAAAAAGGCAAATATTTTTTCATGTGCTTCCACTGAACTGGAGGCTCTGCTGCTGAAAAGACTTCAATAATCCTGGCTGTATTTATTTCCCAAAGCCTCACTCATCATTGTCAAAATGTTATCAGCTATCTCCAGCTTTCTCTCCAGCCCAGAATCTAATTCCAATTATTTAAAAAAATTCCCTTTCTGGAAATGAATCTTCTGCAGTACTTTCTATTTTTCACATAAGACTTAATCAATTATTAAAAGGAATGTATATGCTGAATAACTGTTGAGCTTAAATGAAATTGCTCTTGTGTGTTGGAGGAAGCCATGAAGGAACCCACAGCTCATGCAACACT
The DNA here is from genome assembly GCF_019232065.1 of Centrocercus urophasianus. Taxonomy (NCBI): domain Eukaryota; kingdom Metazoa; phylum Chordata; class Aves; order Galliformes; family Phasianidae; genus Centrocercus; species Centrocercus urophasianus. The sequence goes on from NW_024884755.1 coordinate 14,859,783, forward strand.
GCAGCAGCATTCTGGGGCCTTGGGCATGGGAAGTAAATTCACCAGCAAGGATTGCCTTGGAAGGTGTATTGGATGGAAGTAGCTCATGCTTGATCTTTTGATTCTGAGTAGAAATGAAGAATTTGGTTTTATGAACATATTACATCCTTCTGAAAAGCACCGAGGAGGTCTATCAGTCTCATTTGATTAACTCCATCAGCAGCACAAGGAACTCAATGGTTGTGAAACTTAGGATAGGATCATCTGCTGCCTCCTTCCAGATCAGCTCAGGCATTGCTTTAAGCAGAGACAAAACTCTTATTCTGAAAGGAGTGTCCACCACCAATTCACACAGGATGACTGGAAGGCCATAAATCCCTGTTTTGCTGGGACTTCCTTAGGAATAAAAAGCTTGCCCTGAACTCCACTGGAGCTTGCCTTTTCCCTGCAGATACCCAAAGGGAAGAAAAAAGCTCAAGACATCATTAAATGCACTGCATTTATTATTATATGATGTTTCATGATGTCTGCTCTGTGAAGGTGTAATAACAAATCAAATATATACACAAGAAATATTCTTCTCTTTGTATACAACATTGGCTTCTCTTAAACCTGCATGAGAGATGCAGAATGGAGTTATTTCTGTGCAAATTACGGGAATAATTAGAATCATAGATTGGCTTGGGTTGGAAGGGACCCAAGGATCACGAAGCTCCAACCCCCATGGTGGCAGGGCCACCAACCTCCATATCTAACACTAGACCAGGCTGCCCAGGGCCCCATCCAACCTGGCCTTGAACACCTCCAGGGACAGAGTTAAGATGTCCCTGAGACACACCATGCCCCAGATTTACCAATAGCTGCCTGGCATCAAGGTTTCCATATTTCTGTGGTGAACTTCCAGTGACTTTCTGCTTCGTGTGCTCCTACAGGCTGAGCCTTCCCTGCCTACAACGGGGAAATAGTAGTGAAGGGGTGAGAGGCACCACAGCATTGAGTTAACACGTTGATACCGTAGGGAGGTTTAAGGAGTTCATGCCTGTTTTTACAGGGAGTTTTTCAGCCTACTTTGAACTACCTTAAAACAATAAAGTTCCCTTTTCAGCAGCTTGGTTTAATGGAAAGATTTACTGTATTTTCATTCTCCTGCTGAAAAGTGATAATGAAGCCAAGTTCAGAATTCAGTGTCAAAGAGAAGGTCTATTTAGGAGAATTAAAGGGTCTAATAACATTCCTGCCACCTGGATTGCCTTATGGGTGGGAGACATGGGTAGTGCTTCATGGACCGCAGCTTGGTTTAAGCATGACATATTTTTTATTAAAAGAAAGCACGAATCCCTTGTCAATCAGAAGAATACCAAAGAAGGCAGACTAAAACTTTGTAGGTTTAATAACCCATCACTGTTATATCAGAAACTCTTCTGCCTGCAAGCAGCAGTGTAGCCCAGCCATTATTGATTCTGTGCCTAGTCATAGAATTATAGAATGTCTTGGGTTGGAAGAGACGCCAAGGATCATGAAGCTCCAACCCCCCAGTCCTATCATGATCTTTCTCTACTGTCACTAGAGGATCACAAATGTTGAAAAAAGACCTCTGAGATCAAGTCCAATGGTCGGCTCATCTCCACTGTGCCCATTAACCGTGTTGCAAGGGGCCACATCCCCACAGTTATGGAACGCGTCCAGGGACAGTGACTCCACCACATCCCTGGGCAGATTGTGCCAATGAGTTACCACTCAATCAGGACCTCAGCTACTTCTCTTAAACCACGGGTGTCCAATCTTTTGGATTGCCTGCACCACACCAAGTGAAGAGGCATTCTCTTGCTCCAAAAGTAATGCCTCCTATTTATTTCCATGGAATAACAGCCAGATACAAAGAACACAACAGCACTATTTGACAGAAAAAATTCTCAGCTACAAAACACTATTTTTCAATATAGTCACCACCAGTAGCTATACATTTTCACCAATGAGAAATATCTCCACCAGCAGAAGTGACTCACTGTCAATGTCCCCAGTGCTGCAATGCATCACCAACCACCTCACAGTGCCCACATCCACTGCTTGTTCTCCACCAACATTCAGCAAGCATCAACTAATGTCAACGGGTTCCATTTTTTTCTGCATGCAGGAACTCAATTGCACTTCTTTGCTTCGTTTGCACTTCTGTATCAGGCGCCAATTTGTCAGACTGCGCCTCTGCTGCCATCTCTCACATTGGTTGGACATACCTGTCTTAAACAGAGGGAATTCAGATCTTGCAAACACTTACGCATGTGCTCAGCTTTAAGCATGTGAACAGTCTTAATGGTTGGAGTGCAACAGTTTGAATGCTTGGCATAAAACCTGCACATAAGGTTTTCAGGACAGAAGATACGGTTGCAAGGAATTACTCCACACGTGTGCTCACAGCTTCTCAAGTTGAGGAATCCGTTAAGCTGCCGTTTGCTTTTTGTACTTTCCCTCCCAACAGTTTAGACTAGAAATGACCCATTTTATGAACTGTGCTTTTCAGGTTTGAACTCTTTAATACCTCACATAATGCTGGATGAGGAATTTTAACTCGCAGAGACCTCTGCAACAACAGGAACCAAAGTGTCTCCTTTCAAAATTTCCCTCTCCTCCTTGGTGCTGAAGGAAATAAGCAAAACAAGCCTGAAATTGGGTTCGTTAATTTTTTGACAAGTTTTAACTAAGCACAGTGACAGGGAGCTTTGCGGGAGAAATTTTAGAAGCCCAGGCACTAAGGCATAATAAGCTGTCAGAGAAAAGATCAAGTAGCATTCTCTAATTCATCTAACCAGCATCAATGTTCCAGCTAACAGTAGACAGTGTTAGCCAGATTCTTGCCCTTTTTATCTATGAAAAGCTACATTTATCAAAATAAGCAAAAAATGTGAGGTATGGAATGCAGTTCATTGGAGGGCAGGGCTTTATTGGTTGATTGGTAAATTGAAACACATGGAAAAGGGCTACATGTAGGAACACACTGCTGACTGTATTACTCATTTTTTATTGGTTAATCTCTAATAAGAACCAGCTGGTAATAAAGGACGGAGTTCATGGGAACCCACCCTTTGTTGAAAGCAAAGTTGGTGTCAATACTAGAAACACATGAGCACAAAGAAAACAGATGTAATTGGCTTCTGGAGGTCAGGTTATGTAAAGACCCCGGCGAACAGAGGTGAGGTTTTGGCTGCAGAGAATGACAGGCTAAAATAGCCATTATTTCTGTGTCTGCAAGCGTGTGTGTCTCGGGAGGGGGGGGGGTGGCAGTCACAGAGGGCTCTGTTTTGGGCAGGAATTGGGGCTTTGTGGTCTCCAGAAAACAGGGAGCTTCACCTGAAGCACTCACTTAACAAATCAGGGCAAATTGCTCTATGGGGAAGGAAACCAGAGGATTGCTTGTCAATTAAATCAACTCTGAGCTTTGCTAAAATCAATTGATTTTTGTTAGGAAAAAATGGCAACGAGACCCACATTCTCCCCAACATATCCCATGATGTCTACAGCCCTGAAGAGAAAACAGGCTGGGGCTTCATTCTAAAGTTAAACAGATGCTCCCATCGTTTCTTGCACAATATGTACTTCTCCAAGCAGAACATAAAGCTGTCTTGTTAAAGCTTTAAACTGATTCATAAAAGGGCAGAGGGGAGTTTTTTATATTTTTTTTCTGTGATAGCAACAGTACAGATTACATTAAAAAAAAAATCTATGTAGCAGGTTAAAAACTTAAGGAAACAAAATGGCAATATCCTGGATTTTAGCATCAGAATTTAATCCGGCATTGAACTGAACTCTGGCTCTCTGAGCAGAAGGCATCCTTTAAGAAGAACCTCTGAGATTCCCTTAATCTGAATTACTTCATTCTCCTCAAATCACGATGCTACGCAAACAATTCACATGACAATCGCGGGCAACAAGTGAATTTTCAGATACAGCCTTTATTTCAGAATTATTTGCCAAAAATACTTGAGGCTGAGGGTTGCCTGGGAGGAGCCCAGCAGTAACCACCCGAAACCCAAGCCCTGTAAGTGACATCTGAGCAGTCATGTGGTGGCAGCTCTGCCCTGCGGTTCGCACACTGTAATCCTCAGATTCAGGATTCTGTTTTGAATATTTGTGGTCTGGAGTTCAAACTTCATTTTCTTCAAACGTTCTCTGGCATTCGAGCCGAACGCACTCTTTCCTGCCTGCAAGCTTCTTCACTGGGATACCACTTGCAGGAAAGAGATGGATTGCTTGGTGCTTTGCAAAGCGAGGTCCAGCCAAGCTGTGATCATAGGGAGGCAGTACCCAGCAAGAGAAACTCATTGAAGAAGCACAATGATAAAAAAAAAAAGAGGAGTTTTTGGGTGGTTGGATCTGAGCCTGTCCAAATGTACTCTTCAGTCACCTGAAATAAAGGATAAACATGCCATAAACTGCATTTTTTTTCCCCCTTTCTTTTTTTTTTTTTTTTTTTGGAAACGGGTTTGTTGCTGTTATTTTAAAGACAGCCTGATGCCTTTCAAGAAGCAGTGGTCACAAAAATAAATAAATAAATGAAAAGGCTGGGAAAGAATTATTAACACAAAATTCAAATAACATCCCTCTGCTTTCTCCAAGGTATTGCCTGAGTAACTGCTGCATTTACAAAAGAGATTCTAATGTGAAATGAATTTGCAGCTAATTCAACCTGTAGGCTAGTGACTCTGGGATTTCCTAGATAATACAATCCAGACAGTAATGTTGATGGATGTTAAAGACTTGCCTGTGTAACTGTTGTAAAACTCTGTCATAAGAACAAATGAGGCATTATTGCTTTAACAAAAGTAATCCCACTGCACCAGTAAATTCTGCACTCTTTCAATATCACACGATTATTAGTTACAGTGACTTAGCATTGTATCTTCCTTCAAAGAGGCAACAAGTATTTCACCTCTGGATTTTCCATGCAAAAAGCTCTCTGCAAACCACTCTTTTTCCTTTTATTTTTAACGTAGAGTGAACTCAGCATTGTGCGTTTTCTTACCTAGGCAGACGAGCTGGAAGAAATGTGGTTGGTGCATAACTGGTACTGGGATCGTGGTGTCTACAAAAGCAGATGATGGTTTTCACTGCTTCGAGATCTGCTCCTGGCTCTGTGAGGTAGGTCAGTAGAAAATTATCCTTAAACAGCTAAGAGAACATTTTATGTTTGGAGGACGCTGAATTAAAATGGTTTAGTGGCTACATAGTTTCCTAAAGGCTTCTATCGAAGCCACAGATATTTGGCTAACCTGGGCTAGAATCTTTTCTACGCTCAACCCAGAGCTAATGTGTTTTATGGATTTTGATTCCTGGACCAAGCCTCACTGACAGCATTCCAGATTTCCATTCCTCTCTTTGCTCTTGAATAAAATGGCCAACCTGCCTTCTTTCCTAGGCATCTGCACTCTCCAGCACTATTGGTTATTCTACCCAGTGCCCACAATATATTTCAACCAATGCTTCAGTCGTCTTGTCACATATTTTATCATCCTCTCATCTTTCTCAGAGAGGAGGCCTTCAAAACAGTTGAACAAAAGCCAAAATAGCTCTTGACTTTTGTTGGAGAGAAATATTGACCCGTGGTGGGGAAAAAATCTATGTTGAATTTGTACACATTGCATTTACCAAAACATGCTGTGATGTTACTGTTAAAGCCTTCCTTTTGCTGATAATTTTAACATTACAAATACTTTTTTTTCACATTCAGTGGCCTCTGGTCCTATTGCTTTCCACCCTTTTTTACTTCCTAGTAAACAGCCAATGGACTTGAACTTTCTGATCAAGCACCCACTGAGTGAACAAGAATCACAGAATGGTTTGAGTTGGAAGGAACCCTTAAAGGCCATCCAAAGGCAATGAACAGGGACATCCACAGCTCCACCATGTGCTCAGAGCCCTGTCCAGACTGACCTTGAGTGTCTGCAGGGATCTACCACCAATATGGACAAATCCTGGGATTTTATTGCTCACTTTTCTTTTTCCTAATGCAACCACTCCAGAAATAGACCTATTTGAAGAGCATAAAAATGTGATAATCCAACCCAACTTTTCCAGTGCAGGTTTTTCCTAGTATAAGAGATATACCAAGAAGTTGCAATTACTTGTACAAACTTCCAGCCCTAATCAGTGTCTGGGACAGGTTGTGTTCATGATGTGAAGAGCCACTCTCATGCTATTTGCTGGTCCTTGTATACAATATGGGCTTGTTGGAGAGGTTTTGTGTGGCTTTGGGCTATGGTAAGAGCCAGAAGAAAAGACAGAGATGTATCATTTCCCCAACTCCCCTCCCCATATCAGGGAGAACTTGGCTGAGCCAAGAGAACATGGCCCTTGCTGTGAGCAACACTATGGTTTACAAAATAAAACTAATGCTGGACTATCTAGGAAAAATCACACTTATTATGAGCCTGTCTCAAACCTGCTTTGTGCCAAGGGATAGTGAGGGGAGAGCTGCAGAGGAATCTGTGTGGGAAGGGGGACAGGTACCTGATCTCCTATGATTAACTTGACAAATGTCTTCCTGGCCTCTGTCCATTTCCTTGTGGAGATACAGCTTTGGATGCGTTCAAAATGACCTACTTTTCACTGCTGGCCAGCATTTTGCTTCTGCCTTGTTATTGTTGGACTTTTTTCCTGCATTTGTGCATGAGATTTCTGTCCTGTGGCAGATTGCTGGCCTTGAGTTGGAGTACAGGACATCTCTGACTGCTCATGTGCAGATGGTGACAAAGCACTGCACCTTGAGCTATCTATCCACTGATGATCTCAGAATGCTTTAAAGACTATTCTATTCTGTTCTGTTCCATTCAATTTTCCCAGTGCTGTGCACTGCAGTTAAGCCCTGTGCAGAGCTCCTAAATAAATATGCTATGTGTGAAGGATGCTGCTATTCCTGTTAAAAATAACCTCAGCTTTTACTGCAGTGGCTCAGACAGGTGGCACCAAGGACCTTTCCTGCAGCCAGCATTTGTCTGGGGCTTGGACAGCCAATTTGGTGCATCCTGCTCAAATCAATGGGGGTCTTGATGTACTCTTAAAACAGGTTTGGGACTTTATGAGTTTCCATCTTGCTCAAGATAGCCACAGATATTTATAAAATCTGTACTGGAATAACAGAGAGATGGAAAGCAGCAGAGAGTGAAGCTCATTTAAGGTGTTACAAATGACTCTACGAATCTGTTAAGCCAGAAGCAGCCTCAGGTAACAAGGGCATTAGAGAATCACGATGGAATTGCAAAATGTAGCCCAGAGTGGATAGACAGAGAAATGCTTATATTTAATGCTGATTTTTCTATTGGACATGTCATTTCTGATTTATTAGGGGAATAGTTCATTATTTATCTCCTGTTATGTGCAAACATGAAGGACAGACAAAGGTCTGTAGAGGTCTCTTTATTAGCCCAGCAATGTTGATGGCCATTTAGTTATGTTAGAAGCTAAGATATTTTCTTCAAATGCTGTGTTTGCCAAATGCAAAGTGGGCTGACATCTGCTTGGCTGCAGCTGGGGTCACATATGAAGCAGTGCCTAAACTGAACAAATATTTCCAATTAAAAAAAGAAAGAAAAAGAAAAGAAAATCATTAACCTTTTGTCATTAGCATTAGCTGTTTCTTTGAGCTGTTCAGCAGTTTGAATTAGTGCACCTGCCAAAATAAGCACTAAGCGTTGTTACCCTCTTAGGGACAGCCCTGTTCCATAAATCACAGCATTTCAATGACAGCTAAATGTGTTTTATATCATATAGAGAGCCTGTGTTTATAAATGTGAGATAAAAGGGGTTTAACCAGTGCAAACACTGAGACTACTGTATGCAGCCTGGCTCTCCCTCGTGATTTTTCCCCCTTTTCCTTAAATGTGATTTCCATTGCCCATGTGCAAATTTATCTCCACATTTTCTGCCATTTTTTTCTATAGCAGATTTTCCTTCCTGTTCTTTCTGTCCTGAAGTGCTGAACTGACTACATAATCCTATCAAGTGTCCAGCTGGAAGTGGATTTGGAGAGATAAATTCTTTGCAAGTAATTTAAATCTTCAGCTGAAGACTAAAGGTATGGCCTGAATTGTCGGTAGGCATATAAATTTTGCAATAATTCCTGTAATATACATACTTTGCAAAAATCCTAATGCTCCCCTTGCCAGTCACAGACATCCCAAAAATGTGGTACTTTGGTATGAGGAGAAAAGCTAAAATGAGAGCATTTCTGTGGAGGGGCAATGAGGTGAATCATGAGAGAATTTCTTTTTAGTCTGTTACCAAGTTTCCCAGTTGCACAAAAGTTCTGCCACATCGCATCCCAGGAGAGTTGAAATGTCAATTATTAATGTCCTGAAAGTGTTCAAAGACCCTGCGATGTCACCAGTCTGCTTTTTATCCTTCCTACTGCAAAACATTGTGTAAACAGACCTGGTTATCTGAGCCTGCTTCGTCTTTCTTCCTCTGATATCAAACTCACCTGCGTAGCCCTGAGAGCAGCTGCTTCTTGGTCAAGGACTAACTATTGTGAAATGAAAATGCTTGAAAAAAATACATATATATTTTATTAACCACCTACATTTTCTAATTGGCTCGATTTTGGTTGGGCTAAATGAGCTCAGTGGGCTTTTCCAACTTTAATTCGATGATTCTGTGTATTTCCATTCATCAGAAGGAGCTTCACTCTGTGAAATTATGGGTTAAGGAATCCTTAGCCACTCTCAGCTAAGGCAATGAGAACAGATCTGAAGAAAAAAAGAATGAAGGCTTTGTGGGTAACCCAGTCAATTGGTGATAGAGCAACCACTGGGTCATTGTTTATAAAGAGCCTCCATGTAAATAAATGAGAACACAGCAGTTGTGATCTTGTGGATCAGACCCACAATTCATTCTACTCATTTAAACCCCTTGGAAAGGCATCATGAGAACAGGCACATAGAAACCACTTGCTGTCTAAGGCAGGAAACAGCCTTCATGGATGTCTCCCTGAATGCATTCCAGAGTAATATATTGAGCTGAAATTAGTGAATGATACGTTTTCATTGTGGTAAAGGTGAATGATTAAAAACAAGCCAGAGAGGAGAAAGTTAACATTAAATCATAGAATCATCGAGGGAAAAGAAAAGACCTCTAAAATCAACTAGGCCAACTGTCCATCAGTATGGCCCACTAAACCACGTTCCTAGCAAAGTCCAGCACAAGAATGAATCTAAAAGAAATATATTTCTCTGTGGGGGAGCTGTGTGTGTTAATTTGGCTAAATCATACTGAAGGAAACCCTGTCCTTTTGGAGTTGTGTCACGGAAGCCAGTGAAATTCAGCTGCAGCTCTCAGCACAACTTCTACTTTGGAGATGATTTGGAGGTGAGGGTCTGAACAGCATCCCACTCTTGGTTACAGTCCTCCAGAAGGGTTTGGAACCCAAAGCTGACCACCAGCAGATTTCAAATAGTTATGCTTTAATTTGTTCACTTCACATGAAATAAATATTCCAGCCAGCTGGTACAAAAACCCACAGGGATGCTTTATGGATGGCTGCTTTCCTCTTCCAAGAAGAGCACTGCTAGGAACTGCAGGCACTGCTACATGTCATTCTCCTCCAAGCAGCACTGTGATGTCAGGAGCACATCCCCTTCAGGGAAGTGGGTACAAATGCCAGTTCCTGCAAGCTATGTGCCACCCAGCTGAGTTGTCTCCTACCAGCAGTGACTTTTCCACTCCCAACATTTGTCAATGATTTCTGCTCACGAGCTCAGCCATTTCTATGTGGCTAGGGAAAGTTGTAGCCTTATATCACAAGCCCTGCCAGATGAGGTCTGCTTCTCATTTGGAAGGCTTGCAGAACACAAGGAAGTGTCTGAGCCGTACCCACCCCTCCTAGGCAAATTCTTTGCCACCTCAGATGTTAATTCCTAGAAATTCTATTGTCATGAGCGATAGTCCTGAGAGTTCTGCAGAGCTGTGGATCTTGGAGAGCATTGGAGACATTTTCTGCTGCGGTCATTTGGAACAGCTCTGCGTTACTGCAATCTCCATTACAACACAATAACAGGAAACGTTTCAGTGGCCTCTACAGTACTTGGCATATTATTTCACTTTAATGCTCGTATTGTTTGAACATTAATAAAACTGGAAACTGTGATATAATTAAATCCATTCTTCCTACAGAGAAGATGACTGTCTAAGATAGTGGCAAGAGCAGCAGACTCACATGTCGCCTGGAGAAAAGAGCGTGTTCCCCTTGCCAAGGCACAGCATACACGTGCTTGGTTTTATATTTTTGTGCATAAAAAGAGCTCCAGTTGAGAGCTGGAGACCTCTTGCACCTCTGGATCCAGAACTGTGAGACACTGCTTCTCGAGCTGTAAGATTATCCTGTTAGAGCAAAGGATAAACCGTTCTCAGACCTGCTATGCATAACGTGAGCCTCTTATAGGATAAGGTTTGAGACCTGGAGACCAAATAATAGTGCCATGGCCCATTTGAACTGATTGAACTAAATATCTGAAGTGTTTTTTGGGGGCAGAATCAGGAATACTGCAGTGTAGAAATCTCTCTGCATCTTTCTAGCACTGCAAAACTGGAAAAAAAAGTCAACTTCTATGACTGTTGCCTCCATCTGTGCTGGGTCTGTTCAAGCAATCATCTGCTCTGGTTGTGCATGTATGCAATAGCCAACTGCAGTGTGATACCCATCCTCAAATGTCCATTTGGAATCTCAGGTCTGGATCAACTTCCTGCTGAATACACGGATGTCAGGGAAATACTCAAGATGATCAGCAATGACAACAGAATGGCAACAGTGCAGCTGAAATCAAATCTCTACTATAAACTTCAAATGTCAATCGTAGAATCAGTGAGATTTGAAAAAACCTGCAGCATCCTCAGGACCAACATCAACCCATCCCACCAGGCTCATTGACCACATCCCTCAGTGCTACATCCCCACGGATCTGGGGCAGCTCCATGGACGGTGACTCCATCACTCCCTGGGTAGCTGTGCCACTGCATCACTGCCCTTCCAGAGAAGAAATATTTCCTAATAGGCAAACTGAGCCTTTATTGGCACAACTTAAGGCCATCTTACCTCTTGACTCAGAAAGACTGGGTCAATTTAAAAAAAAAAGATGCTCAGGGATCATTTTTAGTTTGTCTTCTCACAAATCAACACAGAGAATTCATACTGCAAGGAGCAGCACAGGTTGTTAATGGTTAAACTGATATTTTCAAAATGCTGATGAAATTAAAAGCATAAAAAACATCCTGTGTTTGATAAGCGTTGTTGGAGAAGTTCATTGGAAGGTTTTGGGCTTTCTCCCCCCCCCCCCCCCCAGTTCAAAAAGCGATTAGTGAGCATTTGTTACACCACAGTTAGGAACTGTGAAATATTCCTTTGAAATAATGTTATAACACAAATTTTCAGATTTAATTCAGTACAGCGAGCATCTGTGTGACCTCGTCGTGCAGCTTTAAACACTTAAACAATCTTTCCACAGACATCAACTTATATAAAGATTCAGGAGAGCAGTTTTCCTTCTTCTATGCCATCACTTTGAAAAACACGTCTGCACAGTTAACTTTCCAATCTAATTGTTCCAAGTAAAGAGAGATAATAACAGCTATCAAAATTATTCATCTGGTAATGAACTTTAAAGAACAGAAAGAAGGTGAAAATTGATTTGTATACGTTATACATATTTAACTCCAACTTCAGGTTTTGCAGCACAGATCCAAACTGGAGCTTTCTTCCTCATTTCCCTAAAAAAGAGCAGAGCTTGAAGGAGGAGAATGGTGAAGAAGGTGGCTTGCTGGCCAAGGTACATAAGGTAAGCCGAGTACTTGTTAGATATGTTTTCAGTTCCTACACCCTGCTGTCACATTTTTAAGTCAATCACCTGCTAGCATAGACGTGAGAATAAGAAGGAAACTAAAGAGTAGCTCAGAGTTTCAGAAATAGCAAGCAATTTGGAGACAAGTAAGAGACATACCTACTGGAATGTTCCTGTAAATTACCTTCCCAATATCAGCCAACTGGGGTATTTTCCCACCTTTCTGCTCCCATTACAGGGAGTTTAACTGGCTCTGGCTCATGTCCTCCCCGTGTGACATTCATGGGAAGTGGAAACTCTCAATCCTATAGTGGGTTCAAATCAGTTCTCACCAAGAGATGCAGGACAGATCGCAAACTCCTACACTTATTTCAGTTAGCCTGGGATTTCACATTGATTTCTGGTTAAATAAAAATCCAAAACTGACTAATTTAATATTGTTTTAGGGATTGAAGATAATTTAGCAGGCTTCCATTACCTTGTCCTAGAAGTTGGAAAGTTATTCCTTGAGAACACGTAATGCAGCACAGCACAGATTTCCAATAAGACACAAAGGTGGAAAAAAGTTTATCCTGTTCTTGAAGGGGAAAGCAAGAGGAATCCAGCATTTCTCTTGACTTCACTGTGAACTACGCACAGCAAAAGGTTACAAAATTGGAAATGGGGGAAAGATCAGAGGTTAAGGAGCTCGTATTTCTACATAACGTGATCTTATCTCAGTGGCAACTCAATTCTCATGGTCTGCTGCTGTGTTCTCACAAAGAGAAGTCTTCCAAAGACACAGAAGAGTGTTTTAGCAAGGAAAACAGGAGACTGCAGTCACGGCATTTGCTTTGAAAAGTTTGCCTGCCTGTGAGTTACAAGATACTGTACTTAAAATGTCAAATCAAGCAATCTGTTCTGAAAGGAAAATTACCAAAGCAATCACAGACCTTGATTTCCTCTAGACTTGTGGAATACAGAGAAAATTATGAAAATCGCTTGGCCACCCAGAGCCTTAATGTTGAAGTCCCAGGTCAAGGCAAGCTCAAGCAATTAGCCTGCCGCGCTAATGACATGCCTGTTTGATATAGTAGCTGAATAGCACCCTGATTACCTATAATATGATTATGCACGTTTTGGGTTCCTTAAAAAATTTGATGCCTTGGAAAAATAAAATCTCATTTCTCTGTCATTTCTGAAAAACCTCTGTTTCCTGAAAAGCCGAGGGCATATTTCAGCTCCTTATGTTTCCACAAATATGTTATTAGATTCACTCACTGACCTACCTTTAATGAGTAGAAGATGTCATTGTTGAGAAGGATATTAAAATACAGTAGCAAGAAAATGTCCCATTGCAAAGCTACTGTCATTCATAGGGCCAGTTTCTCCTTACATCCCATCAAAAAAAATCACATGAGGAGGTGGAAAGAAAATTGCTCCGGGTTGAGTGTGCTTAACAACTGGGCTATTGAATTCACAAGATAAATGTTGGTTATCAGAAAAATTAAGTCTTCCTTCTCCCCACTTATACAGAAATCAAATTCTGAGCTGATAAGTCCTTTTTGAAAAGTTCAGAAGCAATGCCTCTTTTTTTTTTTTTAACTTATGTCACCCAGTTTTTCCTTCTGGTTGGAACTAAAAATGGTGGCCGTGAGTATCACAGGAGTGTGACTAGACTCATAAAATGTTCAATATTCTAATGAAAACCCTTGCAAGATCACATATATATGTAGATAAACCACTTTGCAGTGCATCCATGATTACAGCCAGACGAGAAAAGAAGCAGAGAAAAGACAATGTAAGAAAATTTATTCTCAGTGAGACATTCAGCCAAAACATCCCAAGCTGGCACACAACAAAGAATGCTGCAAGGTTAAGTCAAAAAGACACCTAAGCACTCATTCTGCGATCAGAAGCTTCCCTACTGCTGGCATTCTGAATGAACGTTACAGTTAGAGCAGAGCAGAAATCTGAGTGACATGAGATATTCAGCATTTTTTGCAGGACGTGGGGACAAAGAAGCCAGTGACACAGCCGAGACCAGAGCAGCACAAATGTGAGATGAAAAAAAAAAAAAGGGGGTGGAAAAAAATCCCAAACCTAATTCAATATTTGGTTTGGGAAGCGATCTGGCTTCTTTTAATCTGGAGCTGTTTGCATATTCAGACCAGTGGGACCATCACTCTCTTCAGCCGCGCCATAAAGCAGCGCTTGTAGCGTTTGGGGCAAAACCACAGAGTTACCTTCACCTCCCGAGCACCGACTCTGGAAACGGGTCAGAGTCCTTCAGTTTTGGGGTATTTCATCTTTTTTTCCTGGCTTTCTGTCCCTGACAGTCTAATCTCAGGCAGCGCTATTTATTGACATTAAAAAAAAAAAGAAAAGAAAATCCCTTCTTTCGAAAGAGGAAAGGGAAATCTAGAAGTGATTAATACTGTGGGTCTTGCGTACAATGAGAGCCTGTGTCTCATGAGCTCACCAATGAGATTTAAAGCTGATACCTTTGGTTTTCCCAAGGAGAGGAGTGGGAGCTTTTGCAGGCTCCTAACCATCTTCATACATATTCAGGATTTCTCTTTGTTTTCTGATGAAGGGATAGACTCTGTCCTTGGACTTTTGAATGGTCCCCCGACAGCAATCCTGGTGATTTTTTTTTTTTTTAATTAGGCCTGCCTGGAGAGGTTTGGATTTGGATCCAGTACTGACATTGTAGCCCCTTGGTTTAAAGGGGGGTTTAACCTGAAAGGAAGTGGAAATCTTACATAAACTCGCTTTTGTGATTCAAAAAGTTTTTCTTCCAAAGAAGCTCCCCCCTCCCTTCCTATTTCTCCCTTCCACATCAATTGCTTCGGGAGACTGTCAGCGGAGTTTGTCTGAAAGATGGAAAAGGGGAGAAAACCACCACCAAAAGCAAACAGCACAGGAGAACTTTTAAGGCATTTTGAGTTACAACTTCAGTTGACATTAATACATGGTTATGTTAATATTTATTTCCCATGCTCCTACACCTCTGGCTTTTCTGGGGCGTGGGGCCCTTATCTCAGGTGAGACACAGCCACTCATCCCTACTCAGCCATGCTACAGCCCTGCCAGGATGTGTCCCTGCACCAAGGGCTCCCAGGAAATGCCTTCCCAAACCACCCAAATTTTGAGAGAGGACCGAAAGAGCAGAGACGAAAAGAGAACCAGTCAAACCTCAAAATGAACTTTGAATGAGAAGAACGAGTCGGAAAAGGTAATCAAAAGCATATGAAATCCTGTTCGTTGCGGATTTTCTCTGTGGCTGAGCTCAGAAATGGTAAAAATTTCTCTTCCATATTTTTGCAAGATTTTGTACCAAAATAAAGTTCCATTTCAATCAGAAGAAAAGACTGCAGCTGCTCTCAAATTGTACTACTGTGGTATTTCAGATGTTGTTTCCCCACTTCCAATATTGTGAAAATGTGGAGGTGTGCACAACTGTATCAACCCAGTGTGCTCACGGCCAGACAGATCAGTTTGGTGTAATAAATTGCAGAGAGTTTATCTAGTATGCTCACATAAATGAGCTATAAATACGTTAGCTGGAAAGATTTTACACACTCTGTTTTCCCTTCTTTTGGCTTGGAGTCCATCACCAGCGTTACAGAAGGACTATTAGAAATTCAGATTAGCAAAACATGAGCTAGAGACACGCAGCTGGGATTTGTCTACTTCAACATGTCTTATAATTATTCCATCCCTCCTTGCTAATGACTTTCTGACTCTTTTCATCCACTTGGTACCCAAGGGATGTGCAGTATAATCTGTGCACATCAATGTTTTTCATGAGACATATGTTTTTACTTTGCAGCAGATTCTCCTCATTGAATACCGGTAGCAAATAAAGCTCTAATAAAAATTGATGCTTATACCCCTTCAACACCAGGTATAGGTTTTGAAACACTGAGTAGGATTTCACATTGGAATCCATGTTGCTGGTGTTCCTGGTTCTCTGAGCAGCCAGGAAAATAAAATCAGGCTGTTGAGGCTTTGGAAAGGAAAAGCAAATCGACCAACAAATATTTGGATAGGAGTAATTTAGGGAATATTAGATAAACTGTCTTTCCTTACTATAGTACAGGAAAATTATCTCTACTTCCAGCCTCTATATCCCTATTATTATTTCTGCATCTTCTCAGTCTCTGCTTTTTTTGCAGACTCATCTGCCATCTGAGCCTTTTACGTACCTCTAACACATACATCCTTCATTCTATTTGGACCTATTTTAGAGCCCTAAACTCATCCTGTGGAATCCATTCAGATTATTTTTTTTAAGCTGTCCAGTTCACATAAAACCTCTTAGTCAGTATTTAATTTAGACTCTCACATGTGAAGACCCTCCAGTCGTTCTGATTTCAAAAGCAAGAGGGAAACACTGGCATGAAAAAGAGTTTGCTGCCACAAGAGGCAAAATGCTGATGGCTTGTTGGAAGAGGTGCACTCAACTGTGTGGGAGATAGAATTGCTCTGGGGCTGCCACCATCTGCTGTAGCTTTATGCTGCTCTCTTAGAGGGCTTTTCAGTTGCCCAGAAAATCTGTGGGTGCCCCATTACTGGAGTTATGCACATGGCCAGTTGAATAGGACCCTAGGCAACCTGATCTGGTGGATGGGCCCAGGGCACAAGGGCTGGAAGTGGGTGATCTTTAAAGTCCCTTCCAATCTAAGCCATTCTGTGATTCCATCTATGAAGTTTCTCTTTCAGACTCTCCTCTTTCTGGATAAATAAAGCTGGAGTATCCCTGGGAGTTCTCTTCAAGATGTATCCTGCAGATTGTTCTCTCTGCAGCCATCAGCCTTCAAAAGGTACTCACATTCAAAGCCTGTCCTATATTGGAACAAAATTTTAAATCAATCCCATATTAGAATCAATTGGGTAGAATGAATGTGAATGAATAGCAGAAATCATTCCAATTTCTACAAGATTCCATAACTCCTATATCAGGAATCTGAGGATTTACTGGATGTTCAAGCACTACCTCCCCACCCCGGGCACATTCTCCCGCCACGTGCCCTACACCAGGAGCCTCTGCATCTTCTAAAGTTTCTTATACTGCTCACAGCCCCAAAAGAGAGGCACTGTAACACAATGCCTGTAGAAGTGGCATCCGCAGAGAGTCATGATGCACACCTGGACTCTTCTTCATTTGTTCACAGACAAGACTGTGGGATGATTTGCAGCTGCAGTCACTGCGTTACTACCCATAGATCCAGCTGCTTTGGGCTCTCTTGAAGTTGTTCAGTTTTAGGTGATTCAGGTTCACCTCCCTTTCTTTCTTTCCTTTGCATATTTTAAAGGGAAATGAAAAGCTGTTGAACATGAAACACACAGACCTCCTACACCTCTGGTGCTCAGCAGATACTCCCCCTTGGAGCTTTGATCCTCCTCCACACCATACTCTGTCACCCCACTTCTCTCACCTTGTCATGCCATTCATCTCCATAAAACCACTACCCAATCCAGTCTTCCAGCCGAAGGACCTTCCATGCTGTAATGGGGATGCTCAGATCAATGTCTCACTTGCCCTCTAGATCTACTTTGGGTCTTTTGGTGAGAACAGGAGGAGGCTCACAGTCCACGTGGGATACTGTTCCCTCTGGGAGCAGCAGTAATGCTCCTCACACTGCAGTAGTCCAGTGTTTACCCTACAGGACTGTAGTAAACTCATTACCTCTGTGGCTCTCCTTCATCCCAGCTTAACAGCTTTTTATAGATTTTTGTTGGATCTGAGTTCAAGTGCTGGAAAAGCAGTGATGTTCTGCCAGTGATTTAACTCGAACCTCAGACAAAAATGTTCCCTTTGCTCTCTGTTCAAGCCCGTGGACCTGGGACATGTTACTTTTTAACAGAAACAGTTTTCTTTCTCCAAATCCTTAGAGAAGCAGCAGATAAACTTGAGTCAAGTATTTTACATGCAACACTCCCAGCTTTGTTCTCCAGGCTGCAGGCACAGGACAGTTAGATGAGCTGACCCAGACACTCAGCCGTTTTGGAACCCTTTAAGATAGGACCAAGAAATCCACACCAAAAGCTGAACTTACTGGAAAACCATCCCCGCAGGGCAAAATGCTGGTGTTCCTGCTGTATTTTTACAAGCCAGGTGTGCTGGCAAGAAAGCTGCAGTGGTCCTAGGGGGCAGGTAGCTTGACAGCTTCTCTCCAACACATCTTTGCAGAATCATGGAGCCTCTCCAGACCCGAACTAGGTTGCTCCAGGCTTTCTGGTCCCATCTGGCAGCTGTGAGACAGAGAGCATCCTTCTTGTCCCGCATTCACTTCCTTGAATTTAGGACAGTCTAAAGAGAATCAGCCTTGGGACTGTTACAAGTAACTACAAGAGACATCAATCAGTGGAAATACGGAAGCCAAGACTACTTCAAGGCAAAGGACAAAGCAAAAGCATGCAAAGGAGTGACACACGGCCTAGGACAAAGCACAGGAGGTAGCAGTGAGCAGAACTGCCCCACATATCGCATCCTGTGCCCTGCTGAGATGCTGAGCCCCCCACGGTGCCCCAAGGGGACCCAACCCCAGGTCGCCCGGCAGTTAACACCAGGCTGTAAAACATGATCAGATTTTTCCTATTGCCTAAGCATAAAAAATCCCTTTAAAAAAATTAAAAATCAGTTGGGGTTTGCACTCTTTCCACTCGCTGCAAACAAAGAACCGTTTCTTTTCCTATTTTATTTTTCTTTCTGGGAGAAGTTGGGAAACACTCGGAGTTCGCAGGGTCCAAACCAAGGCGAGCATCTCCGCTTTTGCTCCCTGCGACAAGGGCAGCAGTGATATAATGAAATGTACATGGTCTAAGTGGGGCTTCTTCATTTTTAAACTGTTGCCAAAGCTACATAAATGGGACTCCTTCTTTTCTGACCCTTTGCCCTACTTCAAATGAGCTTTTAAACCCTTTGGAAAACATGCGGTTTTACTTTCAACTGCATTAACGCTCATAATGTGTTATTTTGGCTCTCCTTGTATATTCAGGTTGAAGGCATAGATTTCATAGATTTCACCTGGTAATGTTGACAAGCAAGCCTTACGCAGAGCCTATCAAGCACCCAAGTCAGGCTTCTTTTAAAGCTCTGTTAGCTCAGCTGTATTTTCCTTTGTACACCCAAATACTTCTGGACATTACAGGAGTCTCCGCACTCAACATGCTCCAAACAGTTCATATATAATGCGGCGAGTGTCCGCCGCCAAGGGGACTAATGGTGTCAAAACTCACCTGGGGTTTACAATGCACTAAAGAAAATATTGGTGGCATCCAGCCCCGCTGGCAGCCCTCCAAAGCCCTGCCTCAGAGCTCGCGCCAACGCAATGAGGGACAAAGCCAGTGTATACTGGAGCTTAACAGAACCATCCACCTTCACCGTTGGTATTTATTCAGCTTTGTGCAATGAGAATTTGCATTTTAGAAGAGTGATCCTGCAGTTAGAGAGAGACTTGGGCTGAGGAGAATGGAGAGGGCAGGAGATTTTCGGTGCTTTTTGATGGCACCGAGATGTTTTTCTCCTGAAAATCCCCCATGTAGGAGACTGCAAGTGGCCTTTTGGAGATAAACCAATTAGATTTGTTTCAGTTATTGGTATTTAGTGCCTTCCACAGACTGTGCTTTGCTAACAGTTTTCAAAGGTATTGATACAGAATGATAGCATTACATAGTCATTAAGGATGGAATAGACCTCTATGATCCCCAAGCCCAACCCAACTCATCCCACCATGCCCGCTGACCATGTCCCTCAGTGCCACATCTCCATGGTTCCTGAACACCTGCAGGGATAGTTACACCACCACCACCACCCTGGGCAACCTGTGCCAGAGCCCGGCAAGTCTTTCAGAGAATATTTTCCTAATATCCAACCTGAACCTCCCAGATATAACTTAAAGCCATTATCTCTTGAGTGTGGCATCTAAGTTGGTTTACTATAAATCTACAAAAGAATCATCACCGAGTAAATGGTTCCTTACCACATACATCTAAATACTAACTCAACAACCTGTTGAGGCTATTCACACCACACATAAGAAGCCAGTGGTGAAACCAGTGTTAAAACCATTGCCTCATCTCCTTTGGTTCCCTTTGCAATGAGCAGAGGGAGCCCAAGTTTCACCCACAGCTTCAGGTTGTGAATTTTTTTCTGAAATATTCTACCATTGGAGGGATGTCCCATTTCTCCTTCTCCCCTTCCTCTCCTACCAAAGAATAAATGACATTTCACATCTCTGCTGACCTCCAGACATCCCAGGGAAACCACAAACCAGCATCAGCAACGAGAAAACAAACCCACGCCCAGATTACACCAAAGGGCTCTACATGTGAAAGTGAATAAACAGAAGGTTATGGGTGATGCCATATGATGATCAGGCACCTAAGTTCCAGCAGAAATCCTGATATTTTATCCACTAAACGGTTTTGATTTAAAGAAGGGGACAGGGAGAAGCCTTACAGGGAGACAGGGAGAAGTACATTTATGGAGAAGCATCTTGGCGCACAAACATTTCTGAGTTTTTGAGCAACTTTTTATAAAGCTACAGTGTATTTTGTATCAGAAAAGCTTTCTGTTGAAGTCATATTTATTTCTTTGGGCTTAAGTAATAACTTAAAGCAACCCTATGTCTTCCAACACATTATTAACAGCATAATTAATTCTAAGAGACGGGAAACAGAAATCTTTCTTTTTCACTTCATCATCTCCGAGTCAGACCTTCGGTCTTCTTCCAGGTTCCCTATCAAACAGATGGCTTTTATACTCATGAACATGTTGAGCTCAATTTTCCTCCTGCTGAGCGAGAGATTCAAACAAACCAAACTTCCACACTACTGCTGGGAAATTCCAAACATCTAGAAATACTTACAGACATTTCTTGGCGTGAGATTCCTAGAGATGTGTGTGGTTCAAAAAAACCAACCCTAAAGCAGTGAATTTCACTTATGAAGACTGCTGATTAAAAAACAATAAATGGAGAGTGGAAAGAGGAAGACTACAAACGAAGAGGCAGCAGCTTCTACCTGGGTAGCTGAGCTTTTGAGGATTGCAGCAAAGCATTTTTAGTTCATGCCTCTTTGTAAGATGGAACTCTTCAAGCTAAGCAGGATTGACTTCTTAATGAACGATGCCCAATTCTGAGAGAGCCTCAGCAAATTTATCAGTTCAGGGATGGAAGTGGGTGGTTCAACCACACTTGGAACCTGGGTTGGGCCAATTTTTGGTGGTTAAGACTAATTTTATAGGGTGAAATGTAAAGGATACAAATGCATGCAAAACAAAAGCCTCACAGATACAAAAAATCGCAGTTCAGTGTCACGTTTGAGCAGAGCTGTCTGTGATTTAAAGTCTACTTGCTTTCATAGAGACTGTTCTCACTCCTGTTTATGAGACATTTATCCCATTAACTAATCTTTGAGTATAGCTAATGCTGATGCATGAATGGATATCTCTGTTGAGCGCTCTGACAATAATCCAGATATTTCACCTAGTAAATACATGAGACATGCAGCTGTCTGCCAAGGGCTGTATTGGCAGACAGAAAACCCATTCTCTCACTGGTGGATACGGAGTGATTTCCAGAGGGATTCAGCCATCAGTCATGAAGGGAAAGGATGAAAAGGGGGGGAAACTTAAAGCAAGTCAGATGGCTACAGTAACCACACCGGCCAGCAAGTTGGAACCAAAACAAGACATGCGGGATGCAATTTTTAGAGGCAGCATTTGCTGAATGTGAAATGGAAGCACGATCGTGGCGTGATGAAATATCACAGTATTAACCCTCCCATCTGAGTTTTGGGCTAGAGAAGTAAGATGTATTTAATGTGGTTTGGAAACCTGTGATGCCACCACTTCTCCCTTTGCTTTTTCCAAGGTTTAACCCTTCCTGCAATCTTTTTCTTACAATTGCTCTCTCGTTTGGTGGGTTTCTCAGCATTCTGCATTCTCCTCTTACCGAGCTCATGATTTTACATATGAAACCATCTCCAGACCCCCGGGAAAGGCCTCATAAAAATTTGGGGATTATGTAATATCCATGCTGTTTTTTAAGGAAAAAACAACAAGTTTTGCTTTGTTTTTTAAAGGCTCTACTGAGCATTTGCAGCACTGTTGTCCACGCTCCGTGTGCGTGTGCAGCTCCCAAACATCTCCATTAAATCTCATTTAAATGCTGGCCGCAGTCAGCTGTTGTGACACCAGCCCAAGCCGGAGCAGAAAATCGACAACCTTTGAACACAAAACACATCTCATTGGGCCAATATTATTTTCATCTTCCTGAACATCACCGTCTGATCCGTACGGCCAATTAGACCCTCTGTTAGTGTTGGCCTCGTGTCAGTGAATTATGTGCGGAGCAGGCAAATACAGGGCTTCAAATGCACAGCATTTTTTTGGCTAATACTGCCAGATAAGGCGGTGTTATCTGCACTTTCTCTCTGAGCTGACCCGAACCCCATTGAAATGGTTCTATTTTACAAGCCATATGTCAACAGTACCTGTTTATGGAAGGTGACACCGTCTCCCCCCCCACTGCTGGTGTTATCGATGAGGAAGCACTACGTGGGTGTGTGAGTATTTTTAAAGTACACTGCACAAATAAAATAACAAGAGAGCCCCTGATTTATCCATCTGTTAAGAAAATAACGAGCCTGCCACCTACACTAGTATTGTTCTGTGTAGTCTTCCCACTCTTCTGTACTTATTTTTAGAAGAAATACGTGTTTCTTCTTGCAAAAGAAAATACTGACCATATCTTGGAAATCAAAGGGTTTATTTCCTTGGTGTTCAGTGGTCAGCCTTCAGCTTTAAGCCTTTTCATTTTGCCTGTTAGGACAAGTAGTGATGGTCTTATCTGTAGGGTGGACTCCATCTGGCTCTGCTTTCCTGAAGCTCATGGCTCAACGCCTCAAGAAATGTCCAAGCATCAGTGAGAAACCAAGAGCTTCTTGAAATCCCACCTGCAGTGTGTGCAAGTGGTCAGAGACACTCCCCTTGTTTCCTGTATTAAGAGCCTTAATTGAGTTCTTCGTACTCCTATCAAGCACACACATACAAGACTATGAATAAGCAGTAATTAATTCCTGTTAGTGTCTCAGTTATGATTCTGGGTTGATAATCAACATGATGATGTTGTCTAAGTAATCTTTGGAGTTGAATGAGTTATTTCTGTCCCCAGTTAAAAATTGGGGACAGAAATAACTAATAATAATAATATATAACTCATAATAATAATATATAATATATAAATATATATATCATTATATATAATAATAATATAATATATAACAATATAACAATAATAATTAAAAGTAAAAAAAAAAAAAAACCCACAAAAATTCCAGCTCAACATTCATGTGTTTAGTGGCACATGCTGGGAGCAGGGTTAATGTGCCTCATTTTGGCTTCCCAGCACACACGCAGAAATATATTTCTCTTATACGTATTCATAACTGTGACAAAAGCCGTAAACAACTCTCAAAAGGGTGTAGCTGTGCTTGGAAAAATCAGAGCTTCTGTTTTCCTGTGATATGTATATGTGAATGGGTGGGTGTATGTATGCTTCTGAGTATGCATTTGTGTGCTGTTCTGGCTCCAATCAGCAAAACAACAGCTGTAGAAGAAACCTACTGTGGATAGCAGGGATCATATTCTAGGAAGAAAACCTGTGCTTATTATTTAAGCAACAGAAGTATAAATAGTTATTCCTATTGTATGTAAGATACCTGTGTGTACATTTATGGATAATCAAAATATATATTCATATGTATAGGAAAGATAGGTTGGAAAATGATAATGCTTTCTTATCTACCCACACTTTTTTCTGAACATAGTGACAAAATTTATGGCGAGTTTTCTACAATTCCAACTGCTCTTCAAAAGTAGGCAAAGAAAACAATAGCCCTGGATGTACGTTTTTGTATGTCAACTCCACTTAATCCATACTTAGTCCATTCCTACCCACACTCAGGCAATCTTCTAAGCATCCATATTAAAACGGATTAATTATTACTAGAAAAACAGTGATCTTGGAAACTGGAGCAAAACTTCTATTACAAGCAATTCCAAGTTTGCCCAAATCTAGGATCACCAGACCAGAAGTTCCTTGACGTGAAAATGATACGTTATTATTAGTCCTGAAGAAAAAGAAAATGAATTCGTCTGTACGCTTGCCAAAATGGAAAACGAATTAATTTCCATTTCTTTGCTATGTGAAAGGTTGATGATGTCAAAGACTCTTTGTATTTGGAATATTTGGTGCTCAAACACATTAAATGGCCTCAGACTGCCGTTTGAAGTAAGCAAGGAGCTAACAGCGTGGTCACAGGTTGTCCACAGCAACCAAGCTTTCCTTGCATTGACAAGAACATTGTGCATGGTGGTGAACATGACTTTCATCAGGGACTTTTGTTTTAGTAACAGTGTCCAAACGTGTTTTTACGGAGAAAACGATGTGTGTGTGAGGCTTGCTGTTCTCAGACAGCAGTAGCCTCTTGTTACATGCTTAATGAGCTAATAAAGATGAGAAATGAAGAGACTTGGTACCCGACATGGCCCAGCTGTCCTCTCACATTTCCCTGCTCCATAACCCAAGGCTGGGCTATTGCTTGCCCCAGCCCTGCTGAGTTTTCCACAGGCTGCTATGGGATGTGGGTCAGGCTCACAGTAGCTGAAATTAAGCAATTGTAGCAGAAGGACAAAAGGAAGGAAAAAACATTCAGCAGCATCTGCTGGGCCAAATTCAAGAGATGCTCTAGGGGAAAATCATCCCTCTGTTGCTTTTCTAAGGAAATAAGCATTCAGGGCAGAGACACCAAATTCACTTCAGAATGATTTAAATTTGGATTTCTGAGGTGGTGTGTGCACGTGGAAAAGCCATTGTGAGACATAAATAAATTCCTCTGTTGATAGTGGAAGAAACACTGTTTCCTTTGGTCCTGGAGAAGAGCAGACATTTTGCTAGTCTTGGCGAGCGAAAAAAAATCGCTTTTATCAAATAGCAAGGGAAATACAGAGTAAACCTTGCCAATGTTACACTGTATATGACATCGCATTTAGCCCTGATAGTGGCCCCAAAATCAAATTCAGCAGATCTGCTTCACTAAGGGAGTGCCTCATTGCTCTCCTCTTCTGGGAGGAGAAGGAAAGGGAAGTCCATGGCAGGAGGAGATGGGAGATCATGTCCAGCACAGGCTCCTCTGGACCTGAACAAGCCCTAAAAGATAATCAGGAAGAACTGACAGTAAGGAGATGCTCATATTTCTGATCTACCAGCACTACATTGTACACAGTAATCCCATAGACAGCACATCCCCAAAGCTGAGCATCTCCAGACTCATCTTTCCGAAGAGAAATAAAGCATTATGTGCACCAGCACTTCTTGCTTCAATCTACCTTTCACTCCCTGAATATTTTCTCAGGGACCAATATTTTAAAAGGCCTAGATTCACTCTTTATCAGTAAAATCTAATGAAAGCAAGGCAGACAGCAGCAACACGTTGCCACTGTGGGATAGCTGAATGTACAGGATTTTGTGGGGGATTTCTCTTTCTTTTTTCACTCCACAACAGCTGGCTCTTAACAAGCAGACTGGTGCTTAAACCGTCTGATATGATGTGAGAAAGCAAAATAATTATCTGCCAAGGATTTCATCTTCATAAAAGGAAAGGTGTAAGATCAAGTTTCAAAACGTGTAGGAGTTCAGCACATGCAGTGACATCGGCATGAACTCTGAGAAACCAACTTCTGCTAACTTTACAAACACTGCATTTATCTCCTTGCTCGGTCGGACCCTGCTGCTCTGATTTTGGTAACATCAGGCTCTTCTAGAGCTTGGGTGTGGAGATAACTCAACGGAGAATGGAAAAGAGAAGATGGAAAAAGGGGAGAGGAAGTTGAATGATTCAGAAATCCCAACCACTTCCACCAGAGCTGCGTGCTCCTCTCTGATAATAATGTAGAAGAGCACTTCTTGTTTGCAACTCAGTGCAGAGTGCAGGCTTCACTATAAGTTACCCCAGGAGAATTTGACCATGTACATGGATGATGGCAAAGGGAAAATAAAGGCTTTCTTCTTGGTAGACTCATGAAGGGAGTGGGCTCCCCCTCTGAAGAAAATTGGATGCAGATTAAGCCTTAATAAAAATTTGGCAGGGTAGCTGTCATGCTTAAACTCCCATGTTAAGCATGATGTACTCATGTTACCATTCAAGCTTCAGAGAACTTGAGAGGCTGGTTTACTTTTCATCTTTAATTAAGTTTTTGTCTCACTCAGCTCGAAAAGATAAAAAAGAATTAAAGGCCTCATTTGCTAAGACAGTGGTTTTTCTAGTTGAACAAATATTTCACTTGTTACACAGTATTTTTTATTGGATTAATGATGGATGGATGGATGGATGGATGGATGGATGGATGGATGGATGGAT
>NW_024884755.1:14886002-14887263 GCF_019232065.1 Centrocercus urophasianus
GATGGATGGATGGATGGATGGATGGATGGATGGATGGATGGATGGATGAAAACAACTTCTATGGCTTCAGTGAAAATCTCTTTTTTCCTTCATTTATTCTTCACTTAATTTCCACCTCTGCAAAAGAAAAGCCAGAACACGTAGCCAAAGATTTAGCTCTGATGTAGTGGTCACCATGATGAGCAGGGCTGTATGGCTTTAACCAGGCTGTGTGCACAACAATCCCATGTGGATACATTTTGCAGTGCTTGACTGCATGTTTCCTGTACATCTTCAGCACGTGCATTCTTGGCAAGTCAAAACACAACACTTCTTCCATCAGCTACTGCTGATGCATCAGCAGCAGGACCAGTGCTTGGGCCAGATGCATGCCTGGCTGTGAGCAATAGATCTTGGCACACTGGTTGGGTTTTTCGGGCATGTTCAGTGCTGGGTTCTGATGCAGGCATCAATGACATCAGCTCAGCATACAAGCTGAGAGTCCCCTCTCTCTACAAGCTGCATGTAGATGATTATTTTTTTTAGATCTCATACCAGGAATGCTCCTGGTGCATTTTGCTGCACCCATGATGGTCTTGAGTCAAAGACATGAAATCTGCCACTTCTATTTCAGATTTGTATACCTGGAATCTTGGCTGATCTTCCAGTTTGGATTAAAAACGGATATTAAATAATTATCTCCTGCTTTAAACTTTACCTGGTCTTTTGCATGGCAGATTTAGTCATTTTACAGCGAGTGACAGGCTGCAAAAGAAATAGTACTGATCAATGGGTATTTATATGTGACTCTGTGCACGAGCAAAGTGCACAGAAAAGACAGATTAAGGAAAAATTTTAGCATTATTTTTGTATGGTGTTACATTAATAATAAAAGTGATTAGCTAATTAGATTTCCCTCACTCCCCTTAAATTTTCTTATCTTGTCTTCTATGTTATATGTTTCCGAAGGATTACGATTACTTCATTAGGAAACTATTAGAAGGGAACAAGAGAGGATGAGTCACTTGCTTTTTTCTCTGTGCTTTTATCTGATGGTGAGCAGTGGAGGAATTCTAAAAATCTTTTCTAGGTCACTTGATCCTTCCAAGCATTGGTGCCGTCTTCCCTCCTCCCATCTTCCCTCCTCCCTCCCTACTCTAAGTGATTCTGCAGAGCCCGGTACCGACACAACAATCTACCTATAAGCATTCATTTCCAGAATCTGCTTTTCAGAAAAAGAAAGAAAGAAAGAAAGAAAGAAAGAAAGAAAGAAAGAAAGAAA
>NW_024884755.1:14887273-14906880 GCF_019232065.1 Centrocercus urophasianus
AGAAAGAAAGAAAGAAAGAAAGAAAGAAAGAAAGAAAGAAAGAAAGAGAGAAAGAAAGAAAGAAAGAAAGACAAAAAATTCTTTTTTTTTTTTTTTTTTTTTTCCCCTTGTATTGATGATTTCTCTTGAATTATACTTTACAGCTCCCACAGCTTTGACTCAGTTCAGTTCTATCAGGCTGAAAAGAATGGATAGAGAGGTTTCAAGACAAGGAGAAACAGCTCAAATGGAACAAAAACCTCCTAAAACCCCTCTGCTACATAGTAAAATACTATTCACTCCACATGTAGGTCTTACTCATTAATATTTATTTATTTTATATCTTAATAACTTTACACAGAACCATAGAATCTTTTGAGTCAGAAGGGAACTTTTAAGATCATCTAGTCCTATTTCCCTGCGATGAACAGGGACATCTGGGTGCCTTCATTGCTTCCTTTCAATCCCCATGTAAAAAGTATTTCAAAGAGGAGCCACCAAATCCACGTTTAGGCTGCAGAGCAAGTAGTCTGTTTTTCACAAACAGTGATGGCTCCATATCTGTGACAAGGGAGGAAGTTTTCAGCCCTATTTTAAAATGGAAGCCATAATATTTTTGCATCAGAAATCTACTTATCATCTTCTGGAAATGAGGTTTGGAACATTTTGGAGAAAGTTCCCTCAAAGAATGGGAACCAAGTCCCTTCCTGGCTATTTAATCACAGTATTGGCTTGCCTTGGTGTTTTCCAAGTCACTTTGCCATTGGCTTGCCAAAACATGTGAGGTCTGCTTGCCCTAACTGCTGCTTGGATTAAAAGTGATTGACAGGAGATACAATTAAGGTCTAATTCAGAATTCAACAGGCCTGAATTCCTTCGGTAAGAAAATACTTTGATTCCAGGAAAAAAAAAAAAAAAAATGAAGAAGAAGAAAAAAAAGGGGAAAAAAAAAAAAGCTACTAGGAATATTATTTAGAATAATCATCACAAGCTGGCATTTGAATATATAACGAATATTATGTCAAAAATAAAAAAAGAAAATGAAAAGTAACACTGTGCGGTGTCTGGATGCAGTTCTTTGAAACAACAACAACAAAACCATGAGGCATTTAGATTAAAATCTCTTTGTGTGTTTCCTTCTGTGCCGAACTGATTTACATATTGATATAGACCAGATGTTTCAGAAACAAATGCTGTTACATCCGCTGATGGATTGGCTTCAGCTGCTTGCAAACGGCCACTGGAAAGAGTTCAGTGGGGGTATAATGTCACATTAGTCATTCTCATTTATGTTGTAAGTTCTGTATTGACCCAACGGTACCTGAATAATTTTTGTGCCACAGATGGAAGCCTACAGGGGCCACTGTGGGGAAGGCGGTCTGTTTGTCCAGATGAAGGAAGAGGATGGTGGAGGGTGGTGGGATGAAATTTTCAGTTTGTTTTCACGCTGCTCCATTTTCCTCCCTGCATTGGTTAAAAGGCAAAAAAAGAAGAAGAAAAAAAAAGAAGCAGCAGAGGTTCCAAAGGATGGAACACCTCCTCTGTGAGGACAGGCTGAGAGCTGTTCAACCTGGGGAAGAAAAGGCACTGAGGACACCTGAGAGCATCCTTTGGATATCTACAGTGGGGGATACAAGGAAGAAGGGGATAGATCCTTTAGCAAGGTCTGTTGTGATAGGACAAGGGGAAATGGCTTCAAACTGAAAGAGGGGAGATTTGGGCTGGATATAAGGAGAAAGTTATGTATGATAATGGCAGTGAGGCACTGGCACAGGTTGTCTCTATCTCTGCAGACAGCCAAGGTGAGGCTGAACAAGGCTCTGAGCACCTGATGGAGCTGTGCATGTCCCTCTGTTTGTTGCAGGGGAGTTGGACCAGATGGCCTTTAAAGGTCCCCTCCAACTCAAACGATTCCATCATCCTATAATTATGATATTATGATGTCTATGATATCTATGATATTATGATATCTATCTATATTGTCATATCTATGATATTGTCCCCTCTCATTCTGTTGTGTTTTTCTCCTATGAAGGACTCCTTAAAATAGCAAAAACCAAAAGCAAAGGTTTTTTTATTTCCCCAAGGCCGGAGCATCCTTCAAGGTGGTGTAGGGGCTTGAGGCGCATGCAGATGATGCCTCAGCTCTGCAAGGACAGGAGGTGACAGCAGCTGTGGGCATTGTCCCCAGGGCCATTGTGCTCCACCACCCCCTTCCTGGATCACAGCACAGCCAGTGCCAGCAGCTGGCGACACTGCCTTTATCTAAAACTCCCATTCAAATCCTTTTTAGAGACTGCTCCCAGTCTCCCCTCTCTATAGCTGGGAAATTCTCTCTTGTTTATCTCCGGATGCTTTTTATTTTCACATCAGGTTGTCCTGACATGGTCACTGCCAACGCTGCTGAAGGAGATACGTGAACACATGCCCATCCTGTGTCCTTCTGAGCTTTGATGTATGAGCTGACATGCATTAATCAGGAGCCTCGGGACTAAGTTTTGCTCCAGAGTAAAATCTGGGTAATGCAATGCTAGCAGCAACCGTTTAAATGCCAAATTTCTCATGGGCCTTGTGGGGACAAGGTTTCAGAAGCAAGAGCCAAGGGCAGAGATGTGGACTGGCTGAACTTTCTTCCGGATTGCAATAACAAACAAACTGAAATCTCCCAGAGAAAGAAGTGAGGGCACGGGAAGATTTGCAGCTCCTCTGAATGCATTGCAGCAGGGTGAAAAGCAAAAGGGCTGTGTGCAGAAGTAAAAAGGGTAGAAATTCAGGGGTGTAAAATCTTCCAGCTCCACTGCTTAGAAGAAAGATTTTGCTTCGAAGTGCAGCACCATAAATGTGCTCTATAAACAACGCACTGAATCCCGCATTAGAGAAAACCAAATAATCGGTGCCTAAGGAAATAGCCAGGATTTAAGGAGCTTAAATCCAGGCCCTGCTGTGATACAATAGCTTTATTAAGCATGATATTTTATATACGGTTTTGAGAGTTTGAAGGTTTTGCGCCTTGTTTGGGTAAGGATAAGTGGGATTTCGGAAGCTGTGACCTCATCCCGCATTTGATGCTATCAGAGTTCAGCTGCCAGAGCCCACTGAGGGGCTGGGAGGGTTGGCCAGTGTGAAGGAGAAGCCATGCAGACCTCACTGCCTACCAGCCCAGAGCCTAGAATTGTTGTTTTTTGTGGGGGAAGTTCAAGCCCACCCAAAGAGTGTTTCATAGTGCTCACCAAACCAATAAATGCAATAGTTATGAAAGGCCGCAGACTGTAGCTGCTGGCCAAGGTTTAGCTGCGTGGCTCCCTTTGACTTTAGAGCAAATTCTGTGGCTAAAACCTCACGCACCTCTTGGAGAGGTTTGGGCTTGGACTTCTCACCGATTCCAAAGCATCTGGAAGAGAAGAAAATCTCCCTTGTGATCAGGCATGGTGATTTTCCCCAAAAGGATGTGTTCTTTGCAGGCTCAGGATGCTTCTTGCACTATCACATCTTTTTGGAGCCAGGTTCCTAAAATTGCGTTTAAGAATTTATAGTTATTTTCTGAGATCTACCGAGGTCAGCAGATGCCTGTCTCTTCACTAGCTTTGATGTTCATTAGGTCAATCTGCACAAGATAACTCAGACTGCCATAAGTAAAATGTTCCCTCACACCCAAAATTAAATTAAGAGTCTGATACATTTTACATCCCTTGGTGACCCAGCACTGACAAAGCAAAACAGGAATACAGAAGCCATCTGACGTACTTTGTCTTCTGCTGTTTTGGGAAGTTTCTCAGCTGACATGAGAAGCAATTGTTCTGCAATCTCATGGGGTCTTTCTTGGGGCTGAGTGGTTTATAGCTGGGGAAAATCCTCATCTGGTTTCAGTAGCTATTTGTTACCAACTTAAAGATCAGGTTCTTCAAGGTAAACTGAAAATGACAATAGGAAAATAAACATGAGCCACTTGGTGTGTGTCCTCTATTGGACTGAAATGTGACCCATGTGTGGAGAGGTTAAGGGGTTAAATTGTGCTTCGGTCATTACAGCCCACGGTAAAGAATCCTGGGTAAACTCAGAGCTCCATCGCTATGCTAGCAGAGTAAGGTAGGTCTGAAACCCATCTCTGCTTGATGTGGCTCTCCAGTGATACATGATACCCAGTTTCTGGAGTGTCATGGTTATCAACTGCTTATGCTTATAAGAACTGACGTCAAAAAGCGTTGAGCCGCTGCTTTCCTCTTGCTCTGGTTGTCACTCTGAGCTCATAAGAAAAGCATCAGGGATGTTTACACATGGAAAAGTTATTAAAGGCCCTCACAGAAGGGTTTTAAAGAATGGAGTCTCACCTGGAGGATGACTGGCTTGATCTTAGCCCCTTTCTTCTGGCTGGAATACCTACCTCATAAAAACTGAAATGGGCCCCAGAGAACATTTATGTTCCCCAGCCTCATCCCTCTCTCTGATTTAAACCAGCTCCTAGTAAGAGTTTTAAGACCACCCTGAATATAGCTGCTTGTCAGGCCAATCATTTAGGGTCAGAAAGCAGCAAAACATTTCAGCATGTGCCTAGAGTTTGGGCACCTGCTGACTCTAAGATGCCCCAGTCTTGCAAACATAAAGCACTTCCCTGCAGTTAGCCTTAGAATACAGATTTTTATAAAAACAGATTCTAAATATGGATTTGTATAGAAGTTGAACTTCAGATGTTCTTTTTTTTTCAGTTTTTTAGCGACATTCTTCAATGAAGAAAATGTCTAACAGCATGCCTGCAACCTTTCCTCCTCAACAGAAAAATATCTTGTGTGCAAATTAGTTAAGAGAAATAATTAATAGATGGAGAAGGTACACTGGAGTTCATGGTAGTTAAGTCATCTCTGTTAACAAACATCCAGAGACAAAGCACTGAATAGTGTTCTCTAGTGGGGTGTTCTGAGCAATTCTTTGAAATGCATCTACTTGCTGTGGCCCTATTTTCTTCTTAACTACTGGCAATCTCCTTCTTCCAGCCTTGTTTTAGAAATCCTGCCTTTTCTGAGAAGTCCTACAAAATGCAAGAATTTTAGATGACCAGTGTCGGTGTTTCCAAAATGTTCCATTTGACCCAGAACTATTTTTTTCCAAGCGTTTTGGTCTCTTCAAAACTGCACTTTTTTGTGACCAACTTATTTGCCAAGAAAGTTTTGCCTTGCAATGGTCATTAACTAATAATGGTTAAATTCTGGGATGCATATCTAGTTAATGCTTTACACATGAGCTTACTTGACTTCTTTTCAAGAAGAAGCCACTGAATCTTGGAAAACATCATCAAGCTGTCATCATTAAGTGTAGGACAAGTTAATAAGGACTTGAATAAATCGTGCTGTGCTTGTCTACTATTCATGATGATTGGTGAAATATATATTTTCAGAGGTAATGAAATATGCATCCACAGTGCAATCCCATTATTTGAATGTAGCTTTGACTCTTTGTCTCATGAAATCAGACTCTTTGCTTACTCATTTATGAATTGCAGTGCTTTTTCTTGTAGCTGTTCAGAGCAGACGTGGAACTGGCCCGGGATGAATAGGAGCAATCAGTTAGTGTTGTTGTTTGTGTTTGTGTGGTGTGTTATTCCTTCCCTCCTTATCTCAGCAAGGTAAAGGACCATATGTGAGCTTGTCCAAAGAGCAAGGTGCCCATCGCTCTTTCTATCCATGGTGTAAGGAAATGGGTTTTATTTTATCATTTGTTGGTCTTTGTAAGAATCATAAATTGTAAAATCTCTTCTTCAAAGGGGATTTCGCTATATTAAGTACAACGTTAAGTGTCCCAATCCCCTGGGTTTCTCAGAGCAAACAGTGCACCTGGCCAATTGCTTGTCACAGCCTAAGCTGCTTTATCAACAGCACAGTCAGCGGTCTCACAGCATTACAAATTTAAAGCCAACAGGGAAGAAGGTTTCTCCTACATGGCAGGGTTGTGTTCCTCTTTGCTACTTCCCTATGTGGACAAACAAGTGATGCAGAAAATTATTCCCAAACAGTATCTGGAGAATCAAAAACAGAGATTCAAAGAAAGATAACAAATATTAGAAATCATCCAGCACGATCAGCAACTCAAACTTCTTTCATTGGCAAACCACAGAGATACGAATGGCCATTTCTTAAGCATAGGAGTGGGTTTGTGTGCAAAAATACAGAAATGAAGCAGTGTGGCATGACCTTTCCCAAATGGATCTAAACCTCTCGAATTCCCCTGGGCTATCCCATATCTGCTATGTTCACGTTACCCAGAGATCTATGC
Organism: Centrocercus urophasianus; assembly: GCF_019232065.1. Lineage (NCBI taxonomy): Eukaryota > Metazoa > Chordata > Aves > Galliformes > Phasianidae > Centrocercus > Centrocercus urophasianus. The sequence continues at coordinate 14,893,517 of NW_024884755.1, forward strand.
TTTCAAACAGTCAGCTACAGTTAACTTTTCTCTCTTCAGGGTGACTGCTTTCAGAAGTCCAACCAAATGCTTTTTCTGTTCTGCCACTGTCTTTCCCTGCACAATTGTTTAAAATATACTGTTTTCCTTTTTCGGGTCGAAGGGGGTTTGTATATTTAAATTTCTCACGCCTGTTAAAGTTTTGGAAGGTATCATTTACAAAGTCAATACAGGGGAATGGAAAACATCTTATAAAGTTTCAAACAAGATCTGGCCATATTTAGAAGGCGGTGTGTGACTTTGCTCCCCATCTATAAACTACATGCTTATAGAAAGAGCTTGCTCCATCTCCATCTTGATGCTGCCCCACCAGCCTTGGCTGTGATCATAGATAAGTTCTGGCTCAGCTACGAGCTGGGGATTGGCTCACGTTGCACGTTATACCCTCTAACCTCTGACACGGCGAACATATGATAACAAGCATGAGTGAGCTCCCAGAGGGACGGTGCTAAGGGCTGCAGTGGATTAAACGTTCTCAAGCATGACTTCTTCCAAAGGCAAGAGGAGGGGAAGACCTCAAAGCAAGAGGCAGACTGCCGATTAAGGGCCTTGAAGGATTTTCCTATCCCATCTTGTCGAGCTACTTGCTGTATAACCACACCAAATCTGCTTTGACAGAAGATCAAGTTTGCTATTTAAAGATCAACAACAGCGGAGAAAGGCTGAAAGATGTTTGTTTCACTTTGTCCTTTCAGTCAAACTGGATTTTTTTGCTAATGTTTTAGGAATGTTTCCTTATCAGGATTATAAAAAATAAATACAGCAAGCATTTTGGCAGTCAAAAGGAACAATATAGATTAGAAAATGATTTAGTACCCTTATTTCTTGAGCTAACTTAGATTGCCCGATCTTAGGAGCAATTATCCGCATGAGTATTCTTCTGTGTGAAGATCTTTGTTGAAACCAATGAAAACGTTCACACAGGCTTAGTTTTGTAGTGTTAAATTTGAGAACAGATTGTTTCCTTTAAAACACATTTCTCAGTGAAACGCAGCTTTCATCTTCCAACTCTCCAAAAGTTAAAGGGAAACATTTCATTTTGATGAAAGCTCTCCTTATTCCTTTATGACATGTAGCTCCCTCACCAGGCTTAGCAGCGATTGTAAGAACTTTCAGTAGACTTATAGGTCAGTAACTAATTTCTACTTGATGCTTCTTGACTGTTTTTACAAACTTTGAGATCTACATAGAGTGACTGAAATTGAAGCATCTCTATTGATGCCCTCCCACTGCCTGTGGGGTCGTACAGCCCAGGGCTGAGAGCTTAACAAACACAGAATCCAAAGAAAACAAAACTTGCAAAGAAAAAGGTGTTAAAATATGCACAAATCAAAATAACGAACAGATGAAAGTGGCATAATTACTTAATCAATTGAACAAATCGCTCAAAGCACAATATTTACCCACGAGATACAGGAAATGGGAATTTCTGCAAAACACACCAGAGATGTCGCTATTGTTCTGATATAACTTAGGTTTTCTCTGGAATGATGGACAAGTACAAAGCCCCCGAGTCTGAAGGTCCAAACACTTTGCACATGTGAATCCTGATGCTGTGGGTTTTCCACAGTTTTGTGAATTAATGCTCCAGTAGCAATTCTTAAATATGCCCTCTGAGATTTTAAAGGGGAATAACACGCTCTGTAGTATGAACCAGGTGTCATGTTATGAGATTCGTGTTTTATAAAGGGTTTCAGAAACTTGGGCTCATTACTGAGTGACAATTTATTAACACTTCTATGTTTTTAATGTGTAAGGCAAAATAGAAGTGTGAACCGTGACCAAATTCACTAACAATACCTGTGCTCAAATACCAAGCAGATGACTACAGCGTAGACCTTCTACACCGAAGTCTATGAAGTATCAGCTTAAAGAAAGAAAAACAAAGCTAAAAACCACCTAACAATAAAAGGAAGTCAAATTTCTCACAGATTATTGTAAGGTCCCACCTGACCTGGAAATACATCAGTGCATATATGTGTCTGTATAATTTTGGAAATCTTGTAAAGTCTAAAGGCACATTTTAAGATAAGTGCTACGAATATTTGGCAAGCCTTTCTTAAACACACTGTAAGATTTCTGGACGTATGCATGTATTTATAAACCACATCACTCTATCTCTTGTTTTGTCTCGGCGTAAATGTAAGGTGAGTAGCTGCACTGAGAATGTTTGGAAGAAACTTCAGCCCCCTGTGAAATGGTCTGGGAGTAGCATGCTCACCTCACCAAAGCGCATTCTTTTGACGTTGCTTTGGATTTTCTCTGGTTCAAACAGATGAGAATCACTTGGGAATAAAGAGCAGAACCTGCCTTAACAGAAAAGCTGTATTTCAAACCCTCTGTCCCAGAGTAATACAGATGCCTTTGGGGCTCTCCAGCACTTTTACAGAGAGACCATTAGCTTGGATCCAAAACTGTACTTGGCCAGACATTGCTAGTCCACAATGAAGAGATCTGAAAAGCCTTATCAGAGCCTGATAACCATCACAGCTGAAGGATGGCCTTACTCTTCATTTACATCACTGCAGAGGAAAGGAGAACCAGTCTCGTTATGCTGATAAAGTCCTAGCAAAGTGAAACCAAGTAAATGTTTAAGATGCCTTTAGTGTGTCAGTTTGCTTGTTGTTTGATGACATCAGTCAAATGCCCAGTTTATCTTTATTTCCACTTGAACTGGATCCTTGTCAGGGTTTGCCAGGGCTTTGCCAAAGGCACGTAGCAAAACCACATAATATTCAACCAGTTCGATGTTTTCTTTGTAAATGCTCTAAAATCGGCTTGACTTCGTCCCAAAGGATTATTAAAGTTCCTGAACTTTCCGGGGCAAGCGCGACCAAGTTCAAAGCAAATCTGGGGTTGATTTATGGTTCTGATTGGAGACCAAGGAAAAGTCAAATTTACAGTCTGAGTTTTATGCTGAGTTCCTTGTGCGCTTTCAATCTGAAACTCGAAGCAAACATCAGGGGGTTGGAAGCCCATGAACACTGAAACTATTGCTGGTACGATGCTCAGCTGGTGAGAGCTGGCACAGCCCTGCGAGCTCCCTCGTGGTTTGCACATGTCGAAGACTTTGCTCCAGTGCCAAACGTATCAGTAGTTTTTGTTGCTTTCTGCTAGCAGTGTTTAAAAGTTGAATAAAGGAGCATTGGAGCACAGCTGAATGGTCTCTTCAGAGATAAGCTGGGATTTTTATGGGAGTTGGACTGTTAGGACGTAAGCTTCTAATCACACCAAACATTTTCAAACTGGAGCAAAGAGCACTGATTAATACCGGAGTCATCGTCACAATAAACTGCTCCTGGCAAAAGGGTCGTAACAATTTTGAAAAAATAAGGAGCACTGTTTGACCATTTCAAGATGCAGATGACAAATGCAATTAGGACTTAATGAGCAGCTCCATAAGTAGGTGCTTTGCTGTTCTCACTTTTTATGGATGGTCCTTGCTGAAACAATGGCTCTAGCAGGAGTCACTGGGAGGGGAGCCAAGTGGAAATATCGCATCACAGCCAGTGTTTGCTGTTAGTCTGAAGTCTCTGTGCTCTGCCATGATTTCATGGGCAGAAAGAGTGTATAACAGAAGAACAATGCTTTTTAGGTTTGGAAGAGTCATCCTTGTTTGAATGCATAATAGTTCTTGTTGGACAATGTCCTCCTTGTAAGATCATGGAAAAACCATTGTTGAAGCTCTGGAATACCTTTCTGCTGCCAACTCTGGCCCAGATTGTTGTCAATTTTACTTTAAACTGTTTCTGAGAGTTTGAACGCGTACTTTGTTTCATCAGGAATCATCCCCACATCAGTGACTTTCTCTTAATTTCGATCTTTGCTTTATTCCAACCTTCATATCCTGAGATGAATTAATTCCAATCTGATGAGCCTGAATCAGTATTTTTCTTGGAGAGAGAAAAAAAAACATTCCAAATCACCAGTTTTTCCCTTGCCCTGAGTGCAGTTGTGTAGCACAATGAAGAAGTCTGTTTGAAGGCTCTGTCTGCTCACACTGGATCGGCCTGGGAAAAGCCTGCCATAACTCAAAGACAGGAATGAACTCATTCTCAAGACTGCAGAGTTGCTCAGCATCAAGTCTCCACGTGAATGGGTTGCCACATCCTACAAAAAGTCATTGTATAAAGCCATCCGAGTCATCCTATGATCCTGCAAATTAGATGAATAAATAAAAAAAATGTCAAATGATGGGCTTAGGGTGAAGATCACCTTGCAAGGACAATCTACAGCCCAGATGTCAAGAAATCCCATCAGCATTTCAGTGCCCAGGGTTACTGTCAAGCAGATATTTTGCCTGCTGCCCGTCAGCCTGCAACTCTGGGATTTTCAGTGCTGCCAGTTAACATGTGGTGTGATTTACTTTGGATGCTGAGAGAAGGAAAAAATTGTAGCATCCAGAAGACTTTTGTACAAAGTCAAGACTCCTATTGTGGGACATAATGCAAGTGAATAGCACCCTGATTATGCCTTATTGGGAAAGAAGACGGAAGACTGCACATTAACAGCTGTGTGTCATCTGAGTTCTTTTAAAGGGGCTGGAAAACACAGGAGTGTGTCTAGGGATGTTCAAACAAAAAAAGTAGGTCTTCTGTAGGAGAGTAATTTCTGCCTTTCCTATCTCTAACACTTATGTGTCTCCAGCAAGTCTCCCAGTAAAATTTCTGAGAAAGAAATGCAGGCCTTTTTGAGGATTGGAAGAGACTACCTCATCCCAGTTACATTAGTATATTAACGTGACCCTGACACAGGCATGTGGCTTCCAGGCACAGGAGACACACATCCAGCCCAGATGATAGTGTGACAGTTTTCCCTATAGCCATCTGTGTAAATAGAGGGACCTTTTGTCCCAGTCCCTTGTGTGCCTTTTCCAGATGTGACTGTGACCTTCTGGTCTTTGCTACCTACTATGCAGAGGCTGCTGTCTCCATTGCCCAGCCCAACATTCAGAACATTCATCAAGGTTGCTCCAAGCCACCTGTTTTTAAACAACCCAGTTACATTCTGCTTGGCGTGGAGCTGGGAGAGCCCACGTGGCCATCTCTTGCAGGAAAAAGGTAAGGGAAATGGAAAATTAGAAAATACCATCATTTGCAGCAATGATGGTGGGCCAACTGAGGCAGACATCTACTCTTGTGTAGTTCCACTTTGAACCTAGTAGATGATTAGGAAAAAAAAAAAACAGAAATAGAAAAAATTAGCAAGATTTTGGTTTTAAAGGAAATAGTGATGTTAAACCTGAAATATTCTTTTTGCATAGAGTTGAATGGTCGGCTAGTTTTCAGCCTCCAGATTAAATAGGAATCACTTTAGGTTTTTTGGCATGAGCCATAGCTTGATTAAAGATTTTGGCATTTTTAGTAGGACTCTTAAATAACAGAAGTGGCATCTGAATGGAAATAGGAATAGTCCAGTGAGAGGAAAAGTGAGTTTAAGGCTTCGGAGAATTAGCAAAATCTTCCAAAATGTCAGAAGATGTTAAAAATTTGAAAGCAGTTGAGGTCTCATTTTCAAAATGGTGTCAGAATTGATTTGTCCCTCATCTGTTGGTTGTTTTTTTTTTCCTCCACTGCTGCCATTGTAAGTTAGAGAGACAGGAATATTTCAGGTCCACACACAACACTCAGCTCTCAGCTCCCTGCCTCCATTTCCATGCATGTCTGAGTAGCTAAGGTACGTTTCCAAGAACTGTTTATGATGCTTGACGTTGTTACATCATCATTAAAAATCTCCCTCTTTACTGATGTGAAAAACACATTCTGGAGTTTTCTAGGCCATTTATTTTGCCCTCTCTGTGGATATATGTTGGACTGTCATCCCTCCCAGGCAATGATTGTGTAACTGAATCCAAAGAAAATTCTTCAAACTTTATTGGCCACGGAAAACTGAAGTCAAATGGCTGAAAAGAAAAGTGTTAATTATGTTTACTCTGGCATCCTAGCTGTGGAGAATTATTAATCATTAAGAACCTGATGAATAAAATTTGCTTTTTATTTTTTCCTTAGTAGAGCCTTGCCAACTCATTAAAGATTATCATTAAGTTAAAGTAAGCCTCAGTGAGTATATTTTTTCCTCATTCCTGCTTGATTGGCCCCAATTTATCCTTCAAGCCAGATGGTTTAGAGCATTACATTTAGGATGCTCTGAAAGTATTGCCTCCCATTTGTTTCCACGGAAACTACAATACAGCACAAAGAACACAATAAAAAGAGCACAAAAGCACTACTTGATAAAGCAAATTCTCAGCTACAAAAGCTATTTTTCAACATGATCACCACCATTAGCTACGCATTTTCATCAGCCATGAACAATAGCCTGCATGCTGTGCTTGTGAAAATCACCACCAGCTTAAGTGACCATCATGGGCCAACATAATGAAGTACCCTCTGGATAAACCAAGAGAAATCAGGAAATGCAAACGCAACAACTTCATCTTCCCAGAGATGTATCCCCCACCGTGGTGGCCAGCAATTGTACCTCCACATTGACGGAACTAGTCTGACAGGCCCCAGTGAGGACATAATTCAGTGCTATATAAGTTAACTTGCAAAAAAAGTTAAACCATGACCTTTCCTTCCTCCTTCCCCTCCTTTTTCCCAAAGGGAAGTCTGTAGGGCCGTATCAGGGAATTAGAAAGCAACATGGGTGGCGACCCCCTGGTGCCAAGAGTGTCATGAAGAATAAACCATATGTTGTATCTTTGCATGTTGGGAGGTCCCAGCTCTGAACACCTAACAACTGTTTGTCAGCCTACACAACACAGCATGCCCAGGAGAACTATTTAGGAAGCAGAAATGCCTGGGGAGCACAACTGAAATGGGTTGACCTATTGCCTTGTTTTCCATTGCAAAGCCAACCAGGCCAACACAATATGCCACTAACCCCAAGTTCCCTCAGCCCTCTGAAAAGTCATTTTAATTGCTGACTGCAGCTGTGCTGTGACAAAATTCATACTTCTACCAAGTGGTAGTGCAACAGCAAATGCTCTCATGCTCTATCAGCAGCTGGTGATACCCCTTTCTCAGATAACTAGCAGCCCAAGAGAGAAGGAAGAGCCTTACGTTAAAGTGGAACAATTCTGCCTGAAGAGAAGACATGGATAGAGGGCCGTGACTCCCACCACCTAAGGAAGTAGAGAAGCTCAAGCAACGGCTCCATCCTACGTGTGATAGCATGCAATGTATCAGCCAGCTGTTTGAGATCTTGTGGAAGAGACATGAGTAGGTATCTCCTCCCACCTTCCACCATTCATCACAGGGCTTTACTGGCTACTCGCATTTTTGTTCCCTAATTAAAGCTTCTGTCAGGTGCTTTAAATTATGGCCCTGATTACAGACTTCAGATCAAAATTCAGCAGGCTTTGGAACCTGCCATTTTATTTAATTACTTGCAGTAAATTATTTTGACACCCTCAATTAACAATGTCCATCACTTCAGCCCGGCGACGATGAGTGTGAGGAATTTGCTATTTGATCTTTTTTGTCTGGTGGAAGTGTGAATAGAAAAAAAAATATCTCTATACGTCTAGCAACAATAGTTCTCTCTATTCCATTAAAACCTTTTTTTGTAAAGGGCCAGAGTACATTTGGACTGGATAAAACCACGGGTGCATCGTCGGGAATTCTAGAAATGGTTGTTGGTGCAAAGGCAGGATGGTTCTACGTACGTGGGTGTGAGTGTGAGATCAGCCATTTAGAAAGAGAATTACTGAAATCCAAAGCTCATTTAGGTGCTAAACATTTATCAGTGTACACTGGGGCGTGATCACATTCTAAAGCCTTAACCTATGCCCACCAAGCTGAGGATGGCATCCGTGTCTTCCCATACTATTTCAGGGAGGATCCACTGTGCACACCCCAAAGGGCAATGCATCCCAGTCACTTCATGAACCAAACACTTCACTGCCTCACTGGTTGGATATTAAACTGGTAATATTAAACTCCAGCATTCTCAGTCACTTGAACAACCTTGTGGGTGTTGATGATGGAGCTAATTAGCCATGTTCTTTAATTTGTTAAAATCATAAATATTTCACTTCAAGGATTTTTTTTTGGGGGGGGGGGGGAGGGGGTAGAAGAAGGGAGTGGGAAGGTTAAAGGGAGACAACTGCATGAAATTCTTTGGCTGATTAAACTTTCCTTAATATACAGCAATATTTTACACTGTTAAGTGACTCAGCGTCACATCAGACTTGGCATCTCATTCTTTGTCCTGTTTATTTTTAATTATTGCTATTATTTCATTTACCATGGATAACTTTAGGACACAGTATGGTTGGCTGGAAAAGTCAAAGAGCCCAGAATTGAAGCTTAAATAAGAGCAAAGGAATAGCAAGGCTGTAAAACACATGAAGTTGGAAAGACATAATGTTATGGGAGACAGTTGCACTGTAGAAATCCTAGAATAATTTTCAGACTTACAGTTAATTTTATGAGAAGAAACCTGAGATCCAGCCCTTACTTTTAACATGTCACTATCTGCTCTATTAAATAGATCATTTTTACAGTTTAGTTGTTTTCAATCCTTTTGTGTCATAGTAACCTTACAAAAGCATACTAATTCTTGTGCAGAGCTACACCAAACATTTGCAAGCAGAGGAAGAACATGAAGGCACAGAGGGAGCTTCGTTTCTCCCCCTGCTATGGAAGAAAAATGATTTTCCACCCCCTTTGCCATGGTTACTACTTCATTAAGTGTAAGCTCTCATCTTTCTGTGGGTGCTTCATAGGCCTTCTGAAAGCTCATATAGGTTCTCCCTGGGCACTGATGAACAAGGTGCATGCTGCAACTCAACTGTCTGTAAGCAGATGGCCATGCCCAGCAGAAAGTTCACCAGTTCAGAAAGTTCATGGCATGAATCTCACCTGCAACGCTGTTGTGCTGTGTGTAGCGAAAATATTAGACAGAGATAAGCATGCCTCAGTTTCCTAGCTGACCAGCACAGTGGAAATGAATCCTTATCTAATGGACTGGGGTGGAAGAAAGAGTGTATTTGGGAAAGACAAAGGTTGTGAGCATTTAGGTGTCCTAGAGCCTTTTATCAGCTGAAATGGCCTGTGGCTATTGTAAATCATAATGGAGGAGGATGAGGGGAGGAATTTATCCTGGAATGTGAGAGGTGAGACAAAATAAATGGAAAACACCAGAGTTGAAATCCCAGATCATTCCAGACCAGCCTTAGCTGAACCTAAGGATGTGATTTCCCTCAGCAACAGATAATGGGACTGAAAAAAACGTTGCTGAAATACCTGGGATTACCTGACCTCTTTTCCTCATTCAAAATATTCCCTCCCTCCATCTTAAACCGGGGAGATGTTAGAGATATATGGCCCATTGTTGGGGGATGCTGGAGTAGATGCAATCTGTTCCTCATTGTCTGGTAATAGCTTGATTATCTAGGGGGGAAAATGCAGAGTAGTTGTGCCCAACGAACCGTGAAATTGCCACTGCTCTGAGGAACGATTTATCATCAGCCCTTTGGAGCCAGCGTCTCGGTGAGAGACGTGGGGCAGGTATTCATCCAGAGCCAGTGATGGAATGTGCCCGGGATGGTTCCGCAATGAACTTTTCAAGGAGCAAGTGAACCCTGGAAGATGGCAGGCAGGGAAACCTTCCTAGGGAATGGAGCTGCCTCAAGAGAGCGCCTGCAAGGTCTGAAGAATACATTAGGATATGCCAGAGGAAGGTGGCTGAGGCTTTGTTCACTTCCTCTTCAGCAGAGAGGAAATGTGGGTAAAGCCATTAAGCTGTAATTCCACTGAGTCCAGGCCATGCATTTTGTGTCAAACTACATTTAAAAGACAAGCCAACAACTTCTAGAAGCGTAGAAAGACTCTGAACACAGGCGAGCCTTCCATCCCCAGTGCGGATTCCACTTTTAATGACCCTGGCCCCCAGCTTAGGAACTAACTTATAAATTAATTCCTTCTTGGAAACTGCTGCCCAAAGCCCTTCCTGCCAGGAGATCCCACAGAGGACAAGATACATCTCTGCTCGTGAGTTGGTGATGAGTGAGTCACCCTGCTGGGTCAGGTATTCATCCCAAAATCCCGAGGCTTATCTCCAAGTCTTGCTATCATCACCAAATGTGAAGCAAAGGTTTGCTTTCACCGAGCAGAAATGCATTCAGGAGTTCCTGGCCTGGGGGTCATGTGCCAGTAGATCCTAGGAAATAAGTCAATTTGCTCCTTAAAAGCAGGAAAAAGAAAAAAGAAGAAGAAAAAAAAAGAAGAAAATTTCAGCTGATTTTAAAGGTACAAATCCATTTCAAGTCAAAATAAAGGCATTTTGCACTGCTGGTGGCAAGGACTGATATTCTGTCCAATGTTAGTCCAGCCCAGTGAAAACTTAGACTGGGAGAGCTGAAATTTGTGGGGACAAAAGACATAAACAAGGAGAGTGGGGTTTATGCACTACTCCCTTCCAGCTCAAATCCAGGAGTTAAGAAACTTGATACAAGGAATCCTATGGGGACTTAGAGTGAAGGAATTTACTTCCACCCATCCTGGGTTCAGCATAACTTCTCATTTTTTGTTACTGTAGCCTGTAAGATGCACATTTTCTGCCTGGAAACCCAGTCCAACCTCACCCCACGCTCCTCTGTCACTCTGTTAGCAAGGCCACCACCTGCAGCACAGAAATCCCAAGGACATCCCTCCATAGCCCCATGTGTGAGTGCACAAAATGCTCTGTTGGCAGGAATTTCCCCCGATGCCTGCATAGCAGAGCTTGAGACACAAGGATCCTGTGCAAAAGGCTATTTTACTCAGAAACCTCTGAAAACTTCCAGGAATCCAATTCAATAAGTCTTCTCCACACCACATTATTTACTGAAATAAAATCCCCAGGGTGGTGGATGGCTTTTTGGTAAAGGAGGATTGCAAATAGTGGGGACTCTACTTCACATTCCGCTATTTATCAAAAGCGCTGGTGTGTGTTGCCCTGTGAAATGAATGGCCATTGCCAGATCTCAGGCTGGATTATAGCAGTCCCTTCTGATGAGTGTTTTATTAACTGGAGAAATGATGAGATTTTATGGTAATTCCAAATCCTGTGGCTGTTTGTTGAGTAAATCAGATTTTACAAGTCTTGGCGCCCACTTATCCCGTTATCCCAGATTGTGACGGCGTGGATTTTACCCAGAGGAGAAATGTGAGGCAGATCCCTTAATTTCTCTTTAGCCTTTCAGTGCTGGTGTTACATCTGCACTGTAGGCTGCTGCTGTGTGATGAGAACGTGTTGTAGCCTCTGAATATAAGAACACTGTCCTCTGTTGATCAGAAAGGAAACGACTGCTGCTCATACGCTGGCAAAAAAATATCCCTGCTAAAGCCTCTCTGTACAAATCAACCTGTTCTTCGTAATTCCCAGTTGTGGTTATTCACAGCCTGGAATACCTTTAAAAATTGGACTCTCTGTGTATGGGGATTTGGGGACAGCAAGATCGTTCTCATCAATCACACATCACAGCTAATGCTGTGTTTTAGGAAAAATAGTATTAGAGGGGTTAGATCTAAAGCTCTCCAGTTATTGATAGTTAACCACATGGTGAGCAAAAATAGAAATCTCCCATTCCCTGGAGAGAATCTCTGACTGATGCTGCAAAAAAAAAAAATAAAATAAAATAAAATGAGTCTAAACAGGCAGAAGAGAATGCATTCTGGAAGCAGCAAACAAACCAACCAGCAAACAGATTTTAGATGCTTCAGGGTGATCACTGCTGCAGTGTAGCTGAGTTATGGTCAAAATGATTGGAAAGAAAAGACAAGGTGAGGTTCCAAAGGAAGCTCTAACTTTCAGGCTGTCTGCCTTTGTCACCTGATGTCACAGCATCACATTTGGTTCTGCAAACCCAAAAGTGGGGATCGACTTCAAAAGTAAAACCGAATAAAAGCTGGGGTTCTCAACACATCCCAGAGCCACAGCGTTAAGACAGGTACCAGATGTTCTGCGACTCACTAATTAAATCATGCAGATTAGCCACACTGCACATCTGAAGCTCAGCAGTTCCAGGGTTCAGAGTGTTTGCATCTCAGGATTTTGGGTTGGCTCTTTGTAAGACTCCAATCTGAAGCCAAGTTCAGATTTCAGGCACCACCAGACACGAACGCGTTGACTTATGCTTTTCATTTCAGCCCGTCCTTGAATATAGTTAAGCACTGCTTGCAGCTTTACCTGCTTGACTCTCTCTTTTGCAGTGCAGTGCTAAATCTGGCAGGTCTTCTGTGTTGTTTTACCTGGATGTGGCAAAGAAGCCATGATGCCATCACTTAGCTCTCTCTGGTTGAGTCTTGCTCTAAATCAGTCACTTGAAAGCACCAGCTCCGTCAGCAGAGCAGTCAGCTGGCAAGAAACTCTGGGAGAAAAATGTTCCATACGCTATTTTTAATATGAAATGGGTCTGAAAGCAAAGGCTGGGATGGGCTTTTGTAGCAAAGAAGGAGGTACGGGTGCCAACTGTCCCTATTTAGGAAAGATGGTTTCTATTTTTTAAAAAAGCAAAATCTCTCTTATTTTTCCATTCTGTCCTTCTTTGAAAGCTCTCACGGTCCAAAATATGTCAACAGACTTTAAAGGTGTGCCTCTAATTCTCCTAAATGCATCTGTTTATAGCTCCACAAATGCCACTAGCAAGCCTGGAAGAGGGCACACAAAAGGGTTTCACTTTCTAGCATAGAAATTACAGAACAAAATGAGGTTATTGTGAAGACCTGGGTTGAAGGTGGCTCTTGCCATGATACTGCACAAAACATCCAATGCATGGATGTCTTTCTACCTTCTACCACACAGCACTGTTTCCCGAAATGACTCTTCCACCAGCTAAAAGCACATTCTCTGCTTTGCTGCAGGCACTGCATTGGGTGTCCATTGAAATGTGAAATCTGAGCTGTTTTGACTGGACATTGAGGTCCCTCGGGACCATCTTGTATTCTGACGGAGTGCAATCATTTAGGGAAAAAACACGCCTGATGCAAGAACTCCTGATTGTGAATGCAAAATCCTTCTCCTGTGGAAATCCCATGGCTGCTGGAAATGTGCTGCTCCCACAGAGTTTGCTGCCAATAAACTCCTTTTAAGGAACCATAGCTGAAAAGAAAAGCAAGGCTGGAAGCATATTTATCTCAAACGTCAAACGAGCGGTCGTGTATCACTCTTGTAGGATTTGCCCAGTGCTGCTTAACAGTTGGTCTGAGCCAAATTTGGGAGTAGTGGGAGGAAGAAGAATTCAGTTCTGTTAGTTATAGGTAAAATATGTTAGAGATTGTTGGTCTAATGAGGGAAGGGAAGGGAAGGGAAGGGAAGGGAAGGGAAGGGAAGGGAAG
>NW_024884755.1:14906890-14971464 GCF_019232065.1 Centrocercus urophasianus
AGGGAAGGGAAGGGAAGGGAAGGGAAGGGAAGGGAAGGGAAGGGAAGGGAAGGGAAGGGAAGGGAAGGGAAGGGAAGGGAAGGGAAGGGAAGGGAAGGGAAGGGAAGGGAAGGGAAGGGGGAACTCTTGAAATACCTCATTCTTTGTTGCCTGCAATGCAAATTGGTGGAGATCTATTCCTCTTTGTAAACAGTAGAATAAAGAAAATAAATAAAAATAAAAAACTTGTGCCTATTATTAGGAAACAAGACTGATAAACCTCTTTTGGCAGCATATAAGCCCATGGGATGACAAAGACTGTATTTTAAGTATGTCATAGAATAGACCAAAATGTAACACAGCTCTATCGATTTCAGCAGATATTTCTAACCCAAAGCCAGAGGTAGTGAAAATCCACTGGGAATATATCTCAGTATTGCTTTTAATGACACTCCCATTGTGCTGGGAACTGTGCATGAGCAATGGGGGATTTCTCACTGCAATTCAAAGTTATTAAAAGCTGCTGCACAGTAGTGCTCAGATAGACCTCAAGATTCATCGCTGATTTACTCCTTGTTGTTGCTGGTTTTTCATGGCAACAGGTCACAATACGGTGCTGTTTTGGGCTGCAGGACTCCCATAAATCATGCAAACATTTCTTTTTCCTCTCTTCTTTTTCTCCCTGTCTTTCCCTGCATTCCTCCAGCATGAACACAGCCAAACGTATTCTTTTCTTAATCTGCAGGGAAAAATGACAAACTTTGCTTGCAGGCTAAGTTCTCTCGCCAGCTTTCAGCTGGAATGGATTTCTACCACTGTGCTTAACCCCCTAACAAGAACTCCTTCCTTTTCTCAGTGGCTTTCTAAGAAAAATAAGAAAAAGTTAGAATCCCCACATATATTTTTTCCACTTATTAACAAAAAAAAAAAAAAACCCAACAACAACAGTAGTATTTGTCAAAATAGAATACTGTTTTCAGAGGAAAAAAGAATGAGATTATGGAGCAAATAGGATGCACAACACTGTCAAAGATCTGCCCCAGAGCACCACTGTTCTCAACCAGAGTATTTCTTTCTGCTGCTGCCCTGGGTCACCTTTTTTTTTCCCAAAAGCTATGATATGAATGAAAGGTTGCTATGCCTTATTGCAGTTCTGTGAACTGATGACCAGTTGGATATTCATAGCAGATAACTTGCTACGTCTGAATGCACAAGCAGTGATTCTCTGCCAATTCACCGCAGTCTCAGGGGCTCCTGGTTATCACTGTGGAAGGTGGGAGTCAGAAAAAGCACTTCTTGCATTCCCCCAGCCTTGAGGCCAGGTAAGGGGAAGGCTGATGTCCTGGAAAAAAATATGGGAAGAGCCTGAAATCTGCAATGCTCTGCGTGGGTCTATTATTGCAAGCTGATGAGCGTGTTTTCGGTCTGCTGGAATGGCTTTTGCACAAGTGAGGATCCCAGCATGACCTCCTCCTGGCTGTTGTATACCCAAGACTGGCTAGAATCTTTTATCTGGCTAGACTATTTTATCCTTTTGGAGATGTGTAACATTTATAGCAGCAGACACAGACACAGTGAGTGGGATGGCCATAAGCAACAACGTTTGCAGTACAAGGTACAACAAAGCAAGGAGCAAACTGCATTTTGTAGTACTGTTTGCTGGGAAATCTCAACAAACATAAATTCTCCTGACATTTGTAAGATCTTTTTTATGATTCAGCAAGACTACGTGAAGAAAGGAGGTGACTTGCCCAAAGCTCCAGTAAGTCAGTGGCAGAAATGGAAACAAAATCCCAAGGAGCAGCTTCCAGCCCCCTCCTCCAGCTATTAGCCTGCATGTTTTTTCATTACAGAAAATGTTTGGTTAAGTGTTCTGAATTGCCTGCAAGTTAAAGCCTAGGAAATCTATGGTTTTCATATTTGATGGAGTGAAATGCGCTGAGGGATAATCAAAGCTTTATGTACCAGCCTTAGAGAAAAGCATTTCACAATGCTAAAAAACCTTATTACTTTCATAAGGGAGGGGGGGGGAAGCGACTAATGGCACACATATGCTGACTCCTTTCCTCCAGCTGAAGTGCACGGCGTTAGACGCAGAGGAGCAGATAGAGCCGGAGGGCTCTTGTAGCACCGTTAATGGCTGTGATACATATCTAAGCTCAGGCAAGCAACTGTTGCCACAAACTTGCAAAACAGTATTTCTTCTTCTTTTCTTTCTTTCTTTCTTTTTTTTTTCTTCCCAAGCAGCTCATGCCAAACTATCAGCTGACAACGTAACCAATGGGCAGAAAGGTCCCTTTCTGCAGGTGGAAGGTTGCTGGAGCTACGGTAGAAATCAGAGAGATGTAAATAAAGTTGGGTAGGAAGAAGGGCTGCTGTTTGCGATGGGTAGGAGGTTACTGTGGGTGGGGAGTGCTGCTTCCCCCTACCCCAAAACCTTGGCACTGGCGCATCCCATCCCTCCTCACAGTGCTACCTGTGGCAGACTGTCCTTAATTCAAGGGAATTCTAATCCAAGACAAAGTGAGCTTCAGCCTTTCTAGCTGCATTTGAATGACTAGATAATGCATTTATTTATTTATTTATTTATTTAAATGTATTTATAAGCATTAATCTGGCAGGAAAACACCCTTAAATACAGATAAAGGATGAACAGCTTCATGCTTCTCCATTGCCTGAAATGGATACTACTGTAATACTGTAGCACTGTAATATACACAGTAATGTAATTAGGGGATGTAACACTGTATGTACTGTACTGCAAAGTATGAGTTAGCCATGTTTTGCAGCTTGTACCCACTGTCCCTCTGGTTTGGGGAACATTGCTTCAATAGCTCTTAGAAAATAAATGATTTTTTTTTTTTCATTATCAATTTGGAGAGAAAGGGCATTGCAGAGCTTGCATAGATTAACCCTAATTCTATGTTCACATTCTGGCAAACTCAGTGCCCACTATAGGAAGAGTACTTTATGCACACATACATGATGCAATCCCACTGCAGTTGGAGGAGGAGGCATTCCTGATGACTAATGAGCACACAACCAGTGTGAATATGCAGCTGAAATAAAGACAAGGGAAATAAGAAAGCCCTTTTCCTTGCTGGGATGAAGGGAAGACATTGGCATCTTTAAAAGACAGCTCTTCAAACGTACCTTTTTTTTTTGCTACTCAAGTTCTGAAGGTGCTAAATGCTGCTGTTTATCCAAACTGCACTTCAATTGACCACACATTAATTTCAATAAAGTTTGGCAGTCAGAGGTTTGGATGACAGCTCAGCAACCCAAAGCTCTTCCAAACCACTTCCCAGGGCAGTTGGGCATCCCTCTGCATGGTCCATGAGGTTTCTGCAAAAAGGAAACTCTCTTTGTCACTGTGCAACAGGTAAAGAGAAAGCACTTTTATTCGTAAGTCTTAGGTGATGATGAGCCTGTAATACCTTGAAAGTTCCCTCCCCTTGGGTTCCCTTTTATAAGGTTAATGATCATTTGGATTCACGTCTAAAAGCCCTTTCACACTATGGAGGCTTTGCTTGCTCTAAGTCTCTGCCAGCACTTAATGCACTAAAGGGGGGGGGAAGAAATTTAATAAAGTTCCCTAAATCTCAGGAAATGAAGCTTTGCCTCCTTAAGTTCCCTTTTAGAATGAATGTTCCACTGTGGCCAGCTGAAAGTGTGCTGAGGTTTTGAATGAGGCTCCTCTGGATACAGGAATTTATTGATAACGCGTTCCTTCTCCCAGCCAGCTCCCCTCCTGCTCCCATGGCACTGCTGTGGGGCATGCCCCACACTTTGCACGGCTCATATCAATCCTAAGGCAGAAAAATGGCTTTGTCAGCCCATTCCTCATCACCATCCCCAGTAATGCTGACCAGCTGGGCAGGCACAACAGGATGGGGACACCCCAGGTCCAGGTCGGCAGTGGTCACCCATGCCCTGAAGTCCCAAATTCCTCCCTCTGAACTTAACCCCAGCTTGGAAAAGTGGTAAGGGAAAGATAAGAAGGAAAGCAAATCCCATATAACTCTTGAAGTATAGGCTAAAAAGGTTTTCACTTCTCATTTTAACTTTTTTTTTTCTTCTTTTTTTTTAAGCACTGCCATTTGTTCCCTTGTAAAAACAGAAGGTTGAACCTTTAAAGCCACACAGCCCTCCGGTGGAATTTCACTGCCTGAATAATAAGTTCAAGGATTGCTCCCACAGTATTTAGTAAAAGAGAACACAGGGAAGGATGGTTACTTCTGTCAGCGCCAAGGAAATAACAGCTATTCAGCTCCATTTTCAGTTCCTCCTGCTTTCAGAGCACAGCAGAGCTAATCACAGCGAGGTTTCCTCCTGTAGGCTTTCCTGGGGCTGCAGCAAAGAAGTTCACTCAGTGATGCATTTACTCCCTGTGTAATGTTCACGGTTTTTCTATCATTGAATGCACTAGCACATAGAAATGCCTTCTTTCTCTGTCACCCTTTTTGGAAGTGTAGCAGTGGAGGGATGGCTGGCAGTGCAAAATGGAACTCAAAGCTCTGAGACCTCCCTCCTTATTGGATTGGATTGTGGTGTTGTCTCCTAAGCTTTCCTTACTGACAAGAAAAAATCTTGGAGCTCATTCATGACACAGAGAGTCAAAAAGTTGATAGCAGCATACATAAAGAATCTAAAGGGCATTACTAATACCTCCAGACTTTAAGTTATTGTGAGGAACATAGAAACTGGTTCTGTTATATGTACATATTTATGTTTGGAACTCAATTTGGTCTTGGGTCTTGTATTGCTGAGTACTTGGGTCTTATGTTGCTGAAACTGAGGTTTCTGTTCTAATTTCTTCTGTTCCTATTGCAATAAAACCTGAGACAGTATCTCTTAAAGACTCCATTGAAGGAGAACAACCCCTCTTGCTCTCAGCGGGTGCAGGATGATATCTTCAGAAATGATACAGGAGAGAATTATAAAACAATTTGAAGCAGCCGAAGTAGATCTCAAATTGAAGTAGAGCACAGTGGACTATAGACAACCAGTTCTTGTTATTGCTTGACAGTATGATGTTAAGATTGCCATCACTCTGTAGGCCAGGCAATTTTATAATTCATTCCACTGGCTTAGGAGCCAATTTAAAGCAAATGTTGGCTATGGTGCATTGGCCAGTTGGGCACAGGCTTTAACAGAAAAGGCAAGGTGCCTTTCCCCCTCCATCCTGGCTTAGGCACATGGGACACAACTGATTAGCATGCTCCAGGAGATTCCATGGTCACTTGCTCTCCCTGTGTCAGAGAGCATCTGAGACTCCCTTGGTGGTTTGGAGCAGGAGGTGGTGGTGAGCATAGGGCGAACGTTTTTCCTCTGGTAATGTAGGATGTTTCTTGGGGCAAAGGTATGATGGAGTCAAATGGAGTCAAAACAACCAACTGTAAGGCATTGGGTTTGGTGAGGTAAAATTATTTTAAACCTCAAACCCAGCAAATCGATTGACTAAACTTCACATAGAGGCTGGAGAAAAAAATACTTGTTGTCCTCATGAGGGATTTACCACACGACCTTACAGCAGAGCATTGGCCTGGAGATTGCTGCTTTCCACCTCTCCTAATGACATCCTTCTAGGAGCAAAAGGAGGCTGGTTTTATTCAGAACATGTGTCATGAGAGCCGGTATGTGGTGTGGTTAGAGAACGTGAAACCCATCCATACATGCAGGGTGTTATTAGCAGCATTTATCAAACCAGCATGGCTCACTGCTCACTGTGTGCTCGTTCTCTCAGACTATTTGAAGGGCTCTGGGAATGAATTGGAGGGTTACAACGTCTGTCTGTCTCCCACAAGTTTACACTGCAAAATGTGCTTCGATGGGAGCCAAAGTGACATCTGTCTAATAGACTGTCTAAGTAATTAAATGTGAAAATACTGAGTTCCTCTTTTTTTTTTTTTTTCTGCTATAAAAGCAGATGTTGTTAAACCTTAGAAATTTTGCTCAATAAACTCCTGAAGTTCAGGTCTCATTGAAAGATCCTCCAAAATTCTCCAAACCTTTCTTCTTCCATTCTACTGTCATGGGCCACTTTGGCCTGAGATCCCCATAGCTTTGCTCATAGTCAATAGGCAGAGTAGGAAGACAACTTTACATGTGACTTCTCTGCTTTTTTATCCCCTGCAAGCTTTAGTTTTTTTGGACTGTGCTAGTGAAACAACTGACTGCCTAAGGGCTGCTCTGTGACTGTATACATCTAATCCAGCTCCCCATGGGATTTCAGTGGGAGGAAAGTAGAATCCTCATGCAGCAAAAGTTCATTCCCATTTTAGAGATTTCTAATCCCAGAGAGTCCCTAGATGGATGGCGCTCCCTTTGCCATGGGGTTTAATGGACTTTAAATCAGATTGAAAAAGGGGTGCTTTGCTGGAAGCGGTGTGATGAATGTAATTTCCAGGATTGCAGAGCTCCAAAATACTTTGTTCATGTTGGATTTGAAGGACAAGCGAGGGAGCAGACCCAGGAATGCTTACACTGACAAATTCAGAGTTTGCACCTCACTAATTCTGGTGAAGAGAGGAAAACTTTGTGGCTGTTGACAGAGCTGGATGAGACAATGCAAGCACCTGGGCTACTGAGGCCAGATCAAGCCAGATGACGAGGAGAAAGATGGCAGGAAGGATGGGGAAAGCCTTATAGATACAGCCTTGTGGCATTGGGTTCAGTTGTTACCAGAGCATTTTAGGCACTGCACATCTGGCTCTCAGCTGCTGCTCTAGGTTAGCAGCAGTTGCTATAATTTCAGTGTCATATCTACTCCCATGCAGGCACCCAGGATGCAGATGAGACAGTAAGGAGTCTATATATGGGCAGCTCAGTCCCCCAGATTTGGGTTACACTGGGGTTTCCCAGAAGGAGTCTGCTGAATAAGCACAGCCTCTGCTTCTCAGCCCAGAAAAATGGAGCTGAGGATTCAATCGATGTAATCTGGCCACTAAAATGAGCAGAGGGTTTCTAGGGAGGTTGAGAAAGCAGCAGAAGTGGCTCTGTGCCAGTTTCCATCACTATCAGCCCATTTATTTCGAAGTGTCATTGAGTGTCACGGTGGGCATCCATCACCACCGCAACCTTTCCGCATTCCCCGAGGGAAGAACCTCTGCTGCTCTGGACTCTGCAAGACCTTTGGGAAGAGAAGTGAATCCCTCATGGGTGACGGCAAAAACTGATAACTGAAGGGGGGTCAGTGTGAAGTGAGAGCTGCAGGTAACTGAAAATCACTGCAAATCCATGGTTCTGTGACTCAGCAGCCCTCTCCTTCCCTCTCACACCCCTCTTCCTCTGCCAAAGGGCTGACTTGCTGCACAACACCTTCACCATCCCCACGGCGCCCATAAAATTGCAGCTCTGCACGTATTAATGTCAGGAAAGTCACTATTTGTATATTCCTACTGTTCAGTGATGTCCCTTTTCGGGGAATTCCCTCTCAGAATGTGAAATAGAAATGCAGTCTATGTAAAGTCTCTCAGTGACGTAATTTTAGAAAACTTCTAGGAAGAATCAACATTCAGGAAGAAAAAAAAAAAGATGATTGATGTGTTCAGAGGCCTTGGAGCTTTAAGCTGGACATATTTTCTTTATCTGTGCTCTAAACAACAACAGCAGCTAATAATTTACCCAGGGTCATCTTGCCAAAACATAAATGCTTTTCATCTTATAAACATAATTGATCAAAATATTTATTCTCAGAACTAAGAGGACAGATCAACATGCATAAATTTGACTGTGGTTGTAGTGAAAATTGAAAAAATATTAAAGTAAATAAACAAAAGTACTTGTAATTATTTATCCATACTCATAATAAGAGCTCTGGGATTTACGTTTGTTCAGACTTGATCATCAATTGTCTGGATTAATGACAATGGAAAAATAACTAGAAGTTGTTAGTCATGCTCAAGGAGACTAGGAGGAATTTGGTTGACTGGAGTTACTTTGGGCTTTACATCAGAATCTGCCCTCTAAAATTGAAGCCAGCCCACTTGCCAGCAAGTCTTTTCATTCTTCCCTGAATTTTGCAGTTAAAAACCTCAGAAAATCTTGATCTGAAAGCAAAGAAAAATGGCAGGCGGTTCTCCCATTTGCCCCAGAACTGGTTCCATGATTGCTGACTCAAATTAACTTCTCCATCTTCTGCTAAAGGTGTATGTGCACAACTGTTGCTATTGCTCACATGGGGACCAAGTGCCAGAATGGGCTGGAAAGTCACTGAGAATCCCAATGTATGCAGGATGAGCTGTTAGTACTGGTCTCCATGCATGAGCAAGTGAGGATGAATCTCGTGTTCTGCAAACACGGCCCAGCTCTTGCTGGAATGCAGTCATCCCCTGATGCAATGCATCCCCTCTCACAGCAGGATTTGCTCCAAGCTCACAGAGAAAGCCATAAACTTCATTAGAATGTTGTTGCTCCAACATAAAACACAGCTTCCAGAAGTGGCTTGAAGCAGGTTGAGTTGGAGCAACGCATCTCCAGCTGCTGATCAAGGTCAGTTGATTCTGATGAGATGATAAACTAAACAAAACCTTCTTTCAGCTTGAAAGGGAAAGAAAAATATGATTATCCACTGTTTTTTTTTTTAATTTTGCAATTATTTCTTGTTTCCAAATTCCCTGTCTACTTCCTGGTTCCAGCGCAGACATGCCATGGGAACGCCAGTTCTCACAGTGTTTGCACAAACAGGAAGCATGTGAATTTTCAAAAGAGACCCTATTTTTACGAGAGCTCCCGCTGAGTTTTGCTGACTCAAGAGACCTTGGCTAGAATTTAAATAAGCAACTTTGGAGGAGCCGAAGCAAACCTTTGCATTTCCAGACTGCTTATCAGCCGTTCAGTTTCCAAAATAAAGCAAATAACCCGATAGAAAGCAAAGCCCTCTGCCACAGAACAAGCTCAACAAGAAGTTAGTATGGGGTGATGTAAGAGAGGAAGGCTGTAGGGCTCTTAGCAGGTATTAAGATTCCCATTTTAGTGCTGGCGAATTGCTAGAGAATCCCTTTTTCTTTCCACCCATGGGAAGGGGATCTGCCAGGCATCATGTGGAGCTGTCAGAAAGCTTCACTTCCCTCCGTTCTGACACTGCACAGAGCCCAGGATGTCAAAATCTGTCAGTCCTGAGCGGGATGTTTACCTCTGCTTGTGGTGAAGCAGAGATTTGTTATCCGCTTGGCATCCTCCATGAGCAGTGCAAGAGCACATCATTCCCTCTGATTGCTTCTCAATTTGCTCAGCCCTTGCAGGGGCTGAGTTTTCATGTTCTCCCCCCAGCAGGTGCCATTTGGAGATGAGGAGATGAGCCCAATCCCATCAAAACCTACCTGAGCTCTGTTATAGGGCGTGCGGGTTGCATTTTTGTTCCCAAATGGAAATTGAGGCTTTGAGGCAGGTTGGAAAGGGACAGTAAAACAACTGGCTTTTTGAAGAATAAGGTGAAAGGGCCTTTCTGTGGCTTGAATTCTTTACGCTAATTTTAACTACCATTTCAACCCCTTGAAAACTGCCACTCTGAAAAAATAAACAGGGTCCATATTCAGCCACTGAACTGGCACACAGTCTTTTCTCAGCCAAGAGCTGGATTGCCTAACAGTAACCAGCCTTATTCCTGCACGCCGAAGAGAAGAGAGAGAGAGACAGAAAAAGAAAGACAGAAAGCAAGGGCTACTCCAGGATAATTGGCCCACCGTTCGATTGGGCTGCTGACATCGGGCCAGTTTTAAGTTACATGTAAGCAAGTGAAATGGTATATAAATACTAGCGGGGGGAGAGCTACAGTGGAAAAGCCAGCCAGTGTCTGTCTGACTTGATGCTCTGTTATTCGTCAAGTCCTGGTGTGGTTTGTGTCATTTGGGGCACACTCACCAGCAGCCAGAGCTGCCCTTGGAGAGGACCCACGGCCATGAGGCGATGGGCTGACAATGCCATCCCCAGGGGTGTCAGTGAGCCCATGGTGACATCTTATTTCCTCCCTGGCTCTGTTTTTGTCTTGTGTTGTTTTTGGTCCCCCCCCTCCGTAATCTCTGTTGTTTTTTTTCTCCTCTCTTTCTTTCTCTCCTATATTTCCTTCCAGTTCCTCTATCATTTCCGGAGTGTTTTTTCTCTGCCTTCCTTCCCACTATCTCTGCTGATGGGACATTTCACCCTGTCCCTGACAAGTCAAATCACACTTCCCAACCAGTCAGATGAAGAGAGTTGCTTTCCTTGTTGTTACACAGAAGAGAAGCTAGAAGCTCGGTACTTATTAACATTTGTTTTATATTATATTTATTAGCTCATTTTAGATAATTTGGTTTTCTGCTTCTCTCCATCAGTATATCAGATCTCCAAATCTCCCACTTACAGCGATGCTGCTATTTTTTAGGCAAATCAGAAGAAAAAAAATTGAAGTGATAAAAGGATTTCAAGGTGAACCCACAGATCATTGCACAACACCAAACCAGGGCAATCCTGATAGCAGAGGTCAGTCCCCATGGATCAAAACTATGAGTCTACAGGGCATGGTTTTGTGACGCCTTTGCTCCCTGCCTAACTGATCCTCTGCATTCAATGAGGAATAAATTCTATTCTGACCTGTTTTGAACACAACTCCAGGCAAAATTCTAAAAGGAAATTCAAAGGAAAAATCCCCACCACACAGGAAAACTGTAAACATAGGTTTGTTTCAAGGCTTTATTATCAGAGAGTATTTCTTTCATGTTAGTAACCCTTGATCACTACCCAATGGCCGCAGCACAAGGAGGAGACAACAGCAGAGAATTCCTGTGGGGTTGCTGAGCCAATAATTATTTGTCAGACATAAAATCCAAGCCTGGCTGATCCCAAGCCAAACTTTGCAAGTTTGTCCTGGCAGACATGGTGTTACATCGCAAATGCAGTGATGTCATGTTATAAGGTGCCAGCAAAGGAGTCTGAGACAGCATCTCGAGGGCATGGGACGCAAAGGACAATGAGATTCTTCACCACCAGCGGTCAAGAGGAACTGAGTGGGGCAACCAGTGTGCAGGTAATGGGTGGAAAACAGGGGAAAGTGGATAGCTAGTGGCATCCCAAAGAGACACAGCTCCAAGGCTGGCTCAGCTGCAAGAGCCTCTATGGAAGACTGATGGCAAACTCACCAAGGGGGCATAGCTTTGAAATATGCAGGTGCAGGAATCACTGAAGCTCAGTGGGGAACGGGGGTAAACTATCCAAATTCTGTTTTTTTCCCTCCACTTCATTCACTGTCACTGTGTGTTCAATCATGGAGACATGTTGTGCTCTTTGTGCTGGATGCTGCCACGTGTCCTGACCTCGGGTTCAGCAAAATAACAGAGGATAACCTCAAACTATGTCTAATCTCTTTCATTAACATCAGTTCTCACCAGAAACCAAAGAGATCAGCCAAGAAAAGGAGATGGATCAGTACAGAAAAGTGTACACAGAGCAGGCTGGGGATCAGTGGGAAGGCACGAACGACCACGTAGGTCAATGTTCACACATGTAGCCACATTTCTGTACGAGCAGGCATGTGCTGTGAAAGCACACCACTGTGCCTGATGCAGAGTCCAGGCTAAATAAGAAAAAAAAAATGGGAGAAAAAAGAAATATTTGGGCAACTGGAAGGAATTATTCTTTCTTCCATACCATGGGCCCTATTCATAAATCATCCCTAATTTTTAGATGTCTAGAACAACGTTACCATTTGATGAAATAATATATTGAACCTATGTGACATCATCTTTTATCTTAAGAGTTCTGCAGACACGGTCATGTTTCTGAGCCACATTTGTTCTGCAGATATTTAGGACAAACCTGACATTTTATAGACTTCCTTCAGCTTTTGCATGTGGTGGAGACAGTTGTTTGGATTAGCACGATCAAAAAATTTAACACAGGCCTTTCAAGATCCCATTTTCATCTGGATTTGCACAACACATAAGAGAGCATTATGCCAAAAATATGTTTTTTGGAAAACACATACACTTTGTTGTGACTGTTTGTAACTGGTAAAATCCTAGGATGCCCTGATTACCATGACCTGTGTGCTTTCGTACGAGCCTAAGACATAAAAGTACTGTATACAAATGAAAACCGTTAGCTTTCATACCATATGTGTTGTACTTATGCCAGTGGGAAATGACAGAGAATGTACAAGGTCATGGTTTACTAAAAATATAAAAGTTTAACATGTGGTGTTAATAGAACACACAACAGGGGTCACTGGTACAATGGAAAATAATTCATTTCCAATGTCAGGCCAAGTAATTCACTAGAAAGGAACATCTGAAAATGTGTTACTTATATCTCTCTCTTTCTGTCCTTTATGATGAGTTTTATGGGAAAAAAAAAAAAAATACTACTTCTACAAATGCATAAACAACAGGTACAACTCAGTCTTCAGCTGTGTCTGTACAAACCAGGCATGTGAGCCTGGTGATGCAGGCAGCATTACATCGGATGTGCAACATCAGCACTGCACTCCACTACCTCCCAAATATCGAACTGGTAGTAAGCACTAAATCCCCACCAGGATGTGTTTAAAGCCTGCCTGCTGTCTCTGCAGTGATTGAGGTGCATCAGCCCAAAACCAATGCAAATCCTGCTGTATTCCTGCCTGATGCAAGCAGCTGTGCTTCCAGCACTGCATCCCACATGCACCAGGATTTGTCTGCCTAGACCTCACCAGAAAGTCAAACCTTCCACATCCCATCACTAATCCACACACTTCAGCTCCACTGGGGGCAGAATGAGGTGAAATTGTTCCCTCCTTGTCCCCATAGCATCCAGCCAGAGAGTGCTACTGACCTTCCCCACATCCCCCTGGGACTGCCACCACCACAAGCACATGCATGTGTGCTGCTCACAGCCCCCCATAGCCCACCATCTGGGCTACACAAGACCCAGCACATCAGCCTGAATCCTGCAGGTTCCCCACTTCTCCAGTATCCCAATTATCTGGGGAAAAAAGAAGCAGTTTAAAACAGATGTTGCAGAGCTGCTCATTGTAGCCAGTAGATAAGTCTGTGAAACAACACTATGCCAGGCATTACAGCTGATGCTGCTGACATGATGCTGGCTCTCAGGAGCACACGTCTGGAGATGAGCAGGTATTGCATGAGCACTGGGAGAACTTTTGCAACACCACAGCTGGCTGAGAGCATCCCAAAAGAACCTGCCCTGTTTTACCCGCCCTTTCAGCATGCATCTCCTGCTCAAAGAGCAGCAGGTGAAGCTGTTTTTCTTTCCTCCACTCCCTTGTGGAAAGTGTTTTCATTTCTGGGTTGGCTCAGGCCATTTATGTAACATGCATCTCCCCATCTGAGCAGTCCAGTTGATCACAAACATGTTTTGACTGGCTGTCCTACCCTTCCTGCCTCCTGGTGTTCCTGCTGCACCCTGGCAGAGCTCTGCTTTAACGCTTTTAGAATCATGGATTCATAAAATGGCTTGGGTTTTCCAGCAGGAATGGCCATGGTCAAGCTAGAAAAGCCCTTAGAAACCACCTACTACCTCTCAGTGGTGCTTCCTTGATGTCTGGGCTTGTAGGATGCAGCTCAAGGCATTGCCAAGTTTCTGTAAGTCAAATTTTGAAGCTGTTTGGCTTCCCCTGGGAGCCCTGGCAGAGCTGTGCCCGTCCACATCACCCACGGCATTGCTGCAGTTTATGGGATTCTTGCAGTCTGACTCAGTCAAAATCATTAAAATAATACAGTGAGATACGTAGTCTGAAAGCCCCGATGGAGCAGCTGTAGCAAGCAGACAGAAGATGGATCAGGAAAAGATGGATGCTGGGCATTAAAGAAAGACACTGGTCTGTGCAACTCTTCCCAGTGGCAACTATGAGAGTTTAGGTCACAACCCAGCTGGGAAAGCATTCATTAGAAATTCTTGTTATCTTATCTCCTGTAGCCTTTTGTATGTGCTGATGCCAGCTCTGCTCCTCTGCTGGTGTCATTAGGTAATGATCCTCATTTTCCCTTCCTTTGAGTTGCAAATGTCAGCGCGAAATTAATCTTTCACCTATAAATATGTGTTCAACACATCCTAATTGCTCCAATTAACAGCCCGAGTAAAAAATACTGAGACAAGGTGCGCTCATAGTGAATTCCTAAGAGATTCTATTAGCTGCCTGTTGGAAAGCCAGCCACATATTAAACTCATCATGGAGGGTTCTAGTTACTTAGGTTTCACCCCAGCACTAAGGATGCTACAGCTCTGTGCGTTTCTATAAAAAATAATTCTCCTGTTTTCTGTCTTTGTCAACAAGAATTTGAAATAGCTTGTAAAAAATATGCTGTATGTGATACGTTGCAGAATGGGCTGTGGGGATGGGGATAGCTGAGAAGTCTGAGGAATTTAGGGGAGTTCCACTGACTCCAGTGAAAAGACAGTGCATCTGTAGAGACTCCCAACGTGTATTTGCAGCAGTATCTCATTTCCTAAGGAAGAGAAAATACTCCTCATCTCTCTTCAGAGCAAAGGCAGTGTTTGTTGTTGATGCAGTGGTTTAAAAGACAAAAAATGAATCAGTTCATTGTGGAATAAAGCGCTAAAGCAACTCCTGCAGATATGCTTATGTGTATGCTCAGGGAGACAGATACCCTGGCAACTATCATGGGGACATTTTTAGAAACTATCTTAATTATCTGGCCCAACGCTTTGTTATGACATGCAGCAAAGAGCAGGGAGAGATGTGGTTCCTTTGTCCCCTGCCAAACCCTCTGATTTTCACTGTTTGCTTTGTTAATTTGAAAATGTAGTAACAATCTCAAGAAGTTACCCATATGATCAAATAGAACTGATAGTTGCATCCTCCACTGGCACGGGCTCTTGGTGGGGAACCAGATGTGCGTGGGGCTGATGGGAAGGGGGGAAATCAGCATAAGGGGTAACACTGAACTGGAACAACTCCAGTTGAGCAACGTATCTGTAGAGATCCTCCTATAAATAAGGAAATATGAGCATTTTGTAGGAGTGAGGCACTGCGGGTGAGAATTTTCCTGTGCACGTGCAGGGCTACACTGAGGGTAATGGGACATTTTGAACCAGTGCTAAAAACAGAGCCATAAAAGACCCAGAGATAGGCTCCCAGGAGGGCTACATAAGATGTGCCTCTAGGAGCCAGCAGTGCAGCCCGTGGGGGAGCAGCAAGAAGCCAGGTGGCACTGAGAACTCTATGTCCATGATGCCTTTCCTCTTACAAACAGGGTACCAAACTGAGATACTCAGTATGTCCTTGTTTGGATGGGATCAGGGCTATAGCCAATGCTGAAAGGCGTATATCTGCTTGTTATCAGGCAAATCAGCCAAGGAAGTGGCAGCAAATTGAGAAATCGCATTTGATCAGAAGAAGCAGTCTGCAGGATGGAGCTGTGACCAGGCAGAGGGGGACAGCAATGGCACAGGTTCACCACCAGGTTACGTTCCCACACAGAGCACTCCCTGTTTGCTCAGACAGGTCTGTTTGTCTGCAGCTATATTTAACTAGTCCAGAAACAAAGCGAGATAGCCAGGTTAAGGTTAGCTCTGGGGGTACATGCACGCCTGTCTCAAATAGGGTCTCCTGATTACATATTTAAATGCTTTCCTGTTGGAGTAATTAGGGCAGGCATGCTGAGATTTATAGACTTGTACTTGTTGCAGACATTCCCAGCTGCGTATCGGAGGGACTGAGCCTGTCATTGTGCCAGAGTCTCATTTCCACCACATTTTTACAGTTGCAAAATTAGATTAAAAAAAGAGAGAGACAGATGCAAAGCCTTCTTGTGTGCGAGGGCATTTTAATTTTCAGCTTGCTTACATGGGCTTTGTTTATATGCTGCTCTCCTTCAAGCTCACGCTTTGTCCCCCCCCCTCAACAACAAGAGGTGGGAAGAAAGACCCGGGCAGCCCTGTGTTGCTGTGTATAGCTGTGCCTGTCTGGCTTGGGAAAAATACCACCAATCCATTAATTTGTGTCAAAGAGACGAGGGCCAACGTGGCAGCAGGGCAAAAGCCTTGGAAGAAGTGAAGATTTGAGGCTGTGACTCACAGACAGAGCAGATTAAATTCAGGCTTCCCACAGCTTCCTACCCTGCCCCTTTCCTCAGGCTCCCTCCTCCAGCACGGCCATCACTGCATTTGCATAGCACCTCCCCATCACTAACTGATGTTATTGCCTTATTTTTCCCAGTGGGGAAACTGAGGCATAGGGAAGCTTTGCCTAAATGTTTAGGATTAGCTGCTCAATGTGTGTGTCTTAATCTGTGCACAGGTCTCTATTAAAGGCCCATTAGCAAGATAAAGGAGCTGATGGAGGTATCTAAGTAAGGAGTCAGAGATGATGTTTTAGCCATTTAGGCCCTTCCTCCCTCACCTTACCTCTCATACTACAAAAATAAAATTCAAAGTGACGTGTATGTGCCAGTGTGAATAGATTGCTTGCAGGATGGGAAGACTGTTTCTTCTCCATTTTCGTAGCATGCCTGAGCACATGGTAATGAGAAGCCCAGGTCTGACCTCACTCCCATCACCAGCAATCAAATATTACCCCCGAACCAGGGCAATGATTAGCAATCCCACCTAGATCCCACAGGGCCTTGGTAATCAGCACAGTTCCCAGCTGAGAGCATCAACTTAAATTAAAACTGATGGGGCAGGTGTAAACTCAACCTGCGCTTGAAGGCAGGCACTCATGAGGATTTTCCCTTTCCAGGTTGCTTTCACAGCACAGTGATATTTTTTTCTAGGGTTCTCTCCCTCTTAGGAGGACTTAGCATCTGCCAAGCTATTGAAACATGATTTAATTTCTCATCTATGTGATCTGGACATTAGTATTCTGCTTTGGTGCTGAAAAGTTCAGAGAAAGCCAAGAGGTTTCTGGAACCCAACAGTTAATGAGGAAAAGTTGTCTTGGCAAGAGAAGTGGTCTCATAGGCTGGTTCGAATATATTAAAGGTGAAATGTTTTGCAATGGGGAGGATGCTCTTTCCAGCCCAAGCTTTTAAGGTTGAGTTTCCTGATTTGCATCCTTTTGAAAGCATAGATAAAAGTTTGGAGCCATTTCTGCTTCCTTTGCTGTTTGGAAGAATCCAGGGGTAGTGTGCAGATGCTGAGGGGTGTAGTTGGCACATATGAGGAAATTAAGAAATAAGAAGAAGAAGAAGAAAAGGCAGGAATAAAATAAGACTTTAGGCACGTGATGACAGGAGATAACGTTCCTCTGACTTAAGGCTAGGACTGGCCACCAACAAGAGCAATCTGTCTTGATCTCCATAATGCCATCAGCTGCAGTGCCTCATCAGGGAGACAAGAAACACTACTGCATTCAGCCTGCTGGTACTGATGGAAGAAGGCACCCTGGTGAGCTCCTACCCAATCTTGAATATTCCTTGGCTGCCTCCCTTGGTGCACTTCATTTTTTGTGACGGAGATTCGTGTTGCTGTGCCGTGGCAAGCTGGGCATCTAATCCTCAGAGGATTTTTAACAGAGGTTTACTAAACACTGGAGGAGTTCTTTGAGCCACTGCCATTTACCTTGCAGTGTGAGAGTCCCTCCTGCCCGTTTTCACACTTTCTTGGTGGAACACGATAAGTCCCAACTGCACTTCCCAGCCTGTTTGGTCCCTGCTCATGGAGCGGCTGCGCTCGCCTTTGAAGTGTATCCGAGCTCCCAGTAGCTATAAGATGACACTTAAGTTACACCTCTCCTGCATTCTTATCTCTGTCAGCGGTCTTTGAATTGCTGACATGTTGGCAGCCCGATGGCCCTTCTGGTGAGCAGATTGTCCCCTGCGTGACCTTTGGGTTTCTGAAGAAGACACCTGAAACCCCAAATGGAAGGGATCAGAGGAAGGGGGAATCCCACCTCTTCTTCATCAGCTGCCAAAGAGCCGTCTCCCATTCCACAGGAAGCAGCATCTGTCTTATCTCTTTATTTGTCTCCCTTTTTTAAACGTTTCTTTTGGGCATTGGGCCTTTTGAAATCACTTCTCGTTTTTCTTTCTTTTCCAATGCGTCTTTGAACCCGCTCTTTCCTCCCAGCAAACACAGTTACACAAGGGAGGTCTCTGGAGGGAAGGAGTTTGCGCATTGCCTGTTCTGGGGCAGAACAGAGATAAAGCCCTAGAAAATGTCCAAGTTTTTTGGCTGCAAGAATTTGGGATACAAACCATGAAAAACTGCAGTAGCACTGAGAAAATATCCTCTCCAGCCTTGTATTTCCTTTCATATCAGCATGAATATAACTAACGAGGAGCAGAATGTGAATAATTTGAAAGACTGAACTATTGCATTTAATGATTAAAATCCAAATACTCTTCTCCATGCTACACTGGATGATGCTTTTGGGTACCAACTAGCACAGGGCACCGTAGGGGCTCATGAGGATATTTTGTGGGCTTGTGCAGCACCATATATGCTTTCTTACCTTAGCAGAAAAACTGAGAAGCTCTGATTTCTCCCAGCTTACTATTGAAATTCAGCCGCCAGCACCATTCCTTCTGCTCCAGTCCCTGACTCTCCCTTTAGAGCTACAGGAGCCCCATTTGCATCTGTACTTTTCAGCCACATAACGAAGACCAGAAGGGCTGCTGTGATGGACAGAACTAGTTCAGCTCTTGCTGGATTTTGATGAAAGGCAATTTGATTTCCACAGCCAAGTTATTTAATGAGCCTCTAAAATTACAGCCACAAATTATGCACACACAAAACTATGCATTTGTGCACTGAAGACGCAAGATTTCCAAAACAGGAAGCCATTGGTCTGCATTAAAAGAAAAACCCTGCTTGCATAGCTGGTTCCCCATATCAGTGCATATAATTACTCCGTCTGCCCAGCTAACACATGGACTGAATGCTCAATGGCTCTGTAGGTATCTGTATGGCTATTTTCACATTACAGTTGTCTCCTGCTGTTTGCACACCCATTTGCTGCAACTTTGCACTCAAATTTACATTTGGAGCAGAGAAGGGCGCAGCTCTGATTAGATGAGAAGCGTATGCACTGTTTGCTGAGCTCCCTTCTCTTTCCACCTTCAAGGATCCAATACTCACTTGCTGAACCAACTTTCTGCAAGATTTCTGAGATGTCTTTACATCTGCAAACCGCTCCAGCTGCCTTTGTACCCCATGGTACCAGAAAAGAATGCATGTACAAACCGTGCCGTTATTCACTCATAAGCCATGCAGTTATTCATTCATTGACTTTCATGGCTGCAGTGCTGATCACGAGGGGCTGGCATTCCCTATAGCCCAGTTTTGAGATTGGTTATGATTTGTTGAGATGAGATGACAGATGGAGGCCTCTATTGTGAGTCAAGCTGTAACAAGGCAGAAGAGGTGAGAACCAAGTCCCCCAGATGTAACTGTTTTCAATCAATAAACCCCTTCTTTTCCTCAGCAGTTAAAGCAAGTCTGTCATCAAGGGGAGCTTAATTGCTTTTTGTCTTATTTCTTCACCTACTCACTTTCTTTTTATTCAGATCCAGGGGTCTGATTGGTCTTTAATTACAAGAAATCCTTCTCCTCCTCCCTGTTTAAGTGGTTTAGAGTCTTAGTCTTTCTTTGATCCATTGTTTTTTTTAATTTTGAGATTATCACAAAAGCCCACTGAACACTGACCTGCTATTGTAAACCTGTTGGCAGCCAAATGTCAGGACCTTTTCCATCGTGTCTTGTAGCTCTCTTGCTTCATTCAAATCTTGTGCAGCTCTCTGTGTACCATCAGCCTATAGAAGATGACTGGCCAGTCTTTCAGGCTTCATTTGGTTTTCTGGTTTTCTGTTTCATGAAGCATGATTGCTTTGCCAATTCTTCTTGAAATGAGAGGACAAACTCAACCCTTGCATTCAAGGACTCATACAACCACTGTCGGTGTAGAAAAGCTAGTAGCATTAGAGCAGGCAATGCACAGTCAGCCTTCACCCAAGTTTATTTTTACTTCCAAGACAAAATGCATGCCTTTGTTTTTCACCATCTATTCCCTAATCCAACCTAAGCTGCTATTTAAGCACGGTGTTTTTATCTTGAATAAGTTCTTTGTACAACCAGACAATTCACCTCGCTGTTAGAGAATCAAAATTACCCCAGAACACAGTGACAACTCCCAAAATTGGAGCTCCTGGGAGAGCAAAAGAGCTTCAGAAATAAGAGCTTCCTGTGCAGCAGGAAATGCCAACACGTTCACCTCCCTGGGCAGAGCGGTATTGGCCGGCCGACCCATGAAGGAAGTAACAGCGAGGCTAGAAGGGCTGAGCAAGGCATTTCCTAAACTTAGTAGCACATGAAAATCAGAAATAGGCAGCCTCCAAATAGAGCCTGGACTTTTCAACACAGCTATGATCTCAGCGGTTAATACACGGGGCTGTGAAAGCTGGCGAGTCAATGGCAGTTTGGACAGAAAACTAGGTGCTTTCCCCCTCAAAATTAGGAAAAAAATATGGAGAGAAAAAGTCTAAAAGGCAGCAAAGAGGTCAGGGAAGAATATGGAAAGATTTCATCAGTAGCAAAGTGATTTGAGAATTCATCCTTTTCCAGCTCATCTCTGGATAGCTGAATGCTTTGGGGTATGTGTGCTGGACAACACATAGTTCCCACTGCATGGAAAACCCAGTGGTAAAGCAGGAGCAAGCTGGTAGATAAATAGCAGACATAGAAAGTAGGACCTTGCACCATGGTGGTGTGGGAAGAAGGGGGACAAGCAACAAGCCAACTTATGCACGGTTGTTGTGGCTACGACAGCAGGGCTGGATGGAAAGCAACTCCTTCAGCCAGCACAGGACCATCTGTGATTGCAGCACTTGTGTCCAAGCTTGGCACTATAGCCCACAGCTGGGCCTTGGAATTGTGCAGCAGAGCATCTCCAAGAGAAATCTTTTCAAAAGTCCCAGCAAGAGAGGCAGGAGGGTTGTCTGCAACAGCAACAAGCTGATGGAAACCAAAGGATGAAGAGGAGTGGAAGGGACGTTTCCACCCTGCATGCCAGCACTGGCCCTGGGAACTTGTAACATAATGTAAAAATAATATGCTTTTAAATATTATGGACTACTTCACCCAAACGAGTCAAAGGAAGGACATAAAAATTGAAACATTCTATGGCACTAAATTAAAATGACTAACCGTTATTAAAAAGAAATTAGGAACGCAGCACTCCTCACCTTTTTGTTAAGTTCAAAGCTTCTCCCCAATTACTGCGTTTCATACATAATTCAGACAACATTTCAGTGTGGATGGAAAATTGCTCCATCAAAAACTGTTGGCCAGCTGCCCCCCCAGAACTGTTGACATGACATTAACTATCGTTGGTTTCAGTTGGACTTTGGGTCAGCATTTTATAGAAGAAAACTTTTGCACAAGAAAGCACAAGTTCTGTTGTGCTGTATTAATTTCAACAAGAACATTCTCCCAAATCTTGCTCACTTGCCAATGTCAGTCCACTCTTAAAGCCAATTTCAAGGCTGTGCTTCAATCTAGAAGCTCTTTTATGTGCGGCTGTGCACCTGCAGAAGGGAAAAGGACACAGTTTATGCAAGTGCTTTGAGGGAACAAGGTTCAGCAAAATCTCTGCGAGATGTGAGATGGTTGGGACCGCAAAAGGGAGAAAAAAATGATAAGGTACATATATTATATACATATATTATAAAAAGGTCAAATATTTGCTGCTATAATATGAAATTGGGAATGGATTTTATTGTGAAGGATGTCTAAAGACACACTGAACGCTTCTCTAAATACAAAGAACCCAAAGATTCAAGTGCTTCAGGATGTATAAAATGTAGATTTTCCTCTTGTATATTTGCTGCTTATAATGCATGTGCATAGCTGTGCTCAGAATGAGAAAGGAAGAAGGTTTCACTTATTTCCAGAAAACTTGCCAGTTCCCAATAACCTTCCATTTCTTTTAACACTGAGCTGGGAAACAATAGCCTCCAATTAACAAGAGCACGAAGCAGCTGAAGTTTGCAATAAGCTGATCCCAAATAGCACTAAAAGATCAGACTTCTCTGTGTTCAGCTCACAGACACACAAACATATTCTAAACCCCCATTTTCATCTGCTTTGTGGAGACAATGGTTAGCAGATCTGCTGCAAATTGCATCTCCACAAACGACCTGGGTTAACCCTAAAGAAAGGAAGATGTGGCTTCTGCTCAAAATCATAGAATCATAAAGGTTGGAAAAGACTGCGAAGGTCATCAAGTCCAACCATAACCCATCCCTACCATGACCACATCTGTCAGTGCCACATCTCCATGTTCCTGAACACCTTCAGGGATCGTGACTCCCTCACCTCCCTTGGCAGCTGTGCCAATGCCTCCTCACCCCTTCAGAGAAGAAACTTTTCCTAATATCCAAGCTGAACCTTAAAGCCATTTAGACTGGCCGGAATGGCATCACAGCTCAACCATCAGCTCCCATCCTGGGTATTTTCTACTATTCATGATGCAGCAGTTATTTCAGCCCCCAAGATGGAAGAGAACAAGGCTCTGTCACTTCTCAGTTGTGCTTTTCTTTTCCTCTTACTTCCCCAGCCAAACGTGCAAAGGGGAAAAAAAAACAAAAATGATGTGGGATTTCAGTACACACAAAATATATGAAATGGATGCTTTTAGAAATTCTTGATCACAAATAAAGAGGTGATCTGAGATTTTCATTTTTGCTTGCGCCTTTGAGGATGTTTTTGGTCTTTCATCCCATTTTGAAGGCGTGGCACCTAATTATGACTCTTTCATCCCCCTATTCCCTGGTTAGAACATGCCAATCCCTTTTAAGGCAATTGATTATGACTTGGAGGTTTCCACATTCCAGCCAGTTCAGAGAGCTTGGATATTTGTGAATACCTGAATAAACTCCTTTAATCCAAAAACAAACTCCACCTGAAAGCAAAGCTATGAAAAGACCATTCATACGGTGTTTTCAAACTTACTGGTTCATGGTTTTTTTGGATTTGACCCGGCTTCCTGTACTAATGGTCTCTGAATGCATTCCCAATTGTGGCTTATTGGTCTATAAGGTACCCAGCATTTATGGGGAAGAGGAAAAGGAGTTACACAGCAACAGCTAGCACAGAAAACAGCCTGAAAGAGCAAAAAAAAAAATTGGTCTGGACTTAAAAGGAAACATAAAGTGTCCAAACGGGCAGCTCCTTCAGTTAAAATTTTTTAGACAAACATCCCCTTGATGTCGCTGCTTTAAAAATAACTTGGCTTCTTGAAGATGAAAAATACCTGTAAAATTACTACTGCAATTGTCATTCCCCTGTGTGAGAACTGAGACTTTGCCGATTGACTGACTGTGTCGAAGAAATCCGGTAACATAAGTGCAAATGTGTCGATGAGCTCATGGAGAGACCGCAGCGGAGATCTCTGCTCCTGATAGCAGCACACGGAGCAACGTCTCTGAAATCATGGAGAGGAGAGCAGACGGCCCCAACTACAAGGTCAGGCCAACAGAAGGAGGCTGAACACACAGGACCACATACAAGCCATAATTTTGGAGGCTGTGAGAGGATTCAAGGAGAAAACGTTACCCATTTGCCCTATTCGTAGTGTTTTCTTATACATCCCTTAGGGGCCACCATCAGAAATGGGTCGCTGGTGTTGATGTTTTGTTCCAAACCAAAGCAATGAAATCATTTAATTTGGGTTCAGCTGATGAAGTTGAGTCCACTCAAACAAACCTCAGCTTCGCAGATATGTACCAACATTAACTAAATATACCCAAAGTCATCTAACATTCTGAAAATCAGGCCAGCTCTTGTCTGAAAGATGCAGGAGGGTTTTGGTGGCTAACTTTGAATCCTATAAAATTTGAATCCTTTTAGAAATTGGGCCCTCAGCTGCAGAAATGTGTCAGCCAAAGCTCTGCAGGCTCCTTTGGTGAGGTGGGAAATGCCTTATCCTGCTGTCCTAATTCAAAGTTTGTCCTGTTGATCAGACCACAGAGCTACAACTCAGCAAGCTGCATTCATGACAAAAGTCTTGCACTCAAGAGGCCTTTTAAAGAGCGAGTTGGTGATTTTTTAAAACATCATCTGAATTATTGCACTTGCCCGATGAAGAATGGAGCGTGCAAACATAAGACACACAGCTAGGAGCCTGTGTTTGATTTCCATTATGTGGTGGTCTGAACTGATTTATCTGTCCGCAAGCACGCGGTGCCTTGATTTCAGCATCCTGTGAAACACAGGATCTAATGAGGCAGAGGAAAGAAGTGACAGATTCAGGCTTCCTGCAGCCCATCCTCAGAGATGGAAACTCCAGGCGTTGATTGACTGCCTTGGCTGAGTGATAAGCCAAAAGGGGCTTTGGGCATGGGGCCAAGATGGGGGTGGTTCTGACTTCAGAATAACATTCATGAGTGGGGGCCACAGATTCAAGATTTGCTTTACATCTGATTCCTCCTGGTGCAGCAATGTCGCCCATCCCATGCACCTGGGGACTTTCTATTGCTTTCAAACTTAGTTGCCACCTGAACCTGGATTGCCCAAGACTTGCCAAAAAAGCCTGTTCCCTGGAAAACAGACATTCCAGCCTGGAGAATTTGGCAGTTCTCCTCCACATACAATATTCTTGGTAAAGGAGATTTTTGGAACCTATAGTGAACGCTGCTTGCTGGTAGTGGCTGTTTGCCTACAAAATAAACAGGACCAGAATATGCCTCATTGCAGTCACACAGTGGGTTTTATTTTTCCCTGACATTTCGGGAGGTGGTACAGAAAATGAGACTCTCCCCAGGGTGATTCACGCGGTGGCCAAAGAGGTCTCTGTGGCTGACAGTAAACCTCATGACCTGCCCATTTCCCAGTAAGGATCCAGCGCTCGAAGCCAATGGGGCAACTGGGACTGGGGAACTGAGGGGAACAGAGGGAGGGATGGGGTTTGGAAACATCTCTGGGTGAATATTGAATGCAATTAAAAAAAAAGAAAACAAAACAGGAAATGAAGGCAAAGTTTAAAAAGCACCAAAACAGCTGAGTCGTCCCCCCCCCCCAAACTGAAGTTAATCCTTGAGTCCTTCTCTGAAATGACATCATCGCATACCCAGCGCGGCCACAAGCAGGACGGCCGCCATGGGCTTCACTTGGGAAGGATATAACATTCTCCTTTGAGAAATAGGGAAGGTATTGTCTGTAATCACAGCTTGGGCAGGGGGTGGATTCCTGCAATGAGATCCTTCCGAGCCTTTTTGTTTTTCCCTCGGTCTTTCACACAAATTGCACGATTCTGGGATGCTGAAACGCTCTCCGCAGCGGCTGTGAACATCCACAGGCATTAAGAGGGGATGTCAGGAGAGGATGGAGTTGGACGAAGCAGCCTGATTCATGCGGATGTGGCTGCTTGCAGCCCCGAGGTGACGCTGCAATGTCCCCTGCTGCCATCTGTTGCTGGTGGCACTCACTGCTGAATGTTTTCTTGCTTAACCCTACGTGTGCCAAGCTGCAACCACCTTTCCTCCTTCCCTTCCCTTGTTCTCTGGGGGGTATGGATGTTGGAGAAGCCAGAGCGCTTTCTTAGAAGCAAGCAAACACATTAGGATTGGAACACAAGGAGTCATCTGGTCTTGAAGTCAGAGCTGACCAATGCAGAGAGGAAAGAAAGCTTTGCAATGGAAGATGACTTGGGGGATTTTTGATGCAATGCATATCACAAGCAGTGGGAGTTTTGTGGGGAAATGGAGAATGATGTCCCACAGAGACTTGCTTTTGTATGGCAAATGGTCTGCAAGAGGATACCCAGATCTGCCCTGCAACAGGCACAGCTGGCTCGGGAGGAGTTCATTTCCAAAGGAGAGATCTGGGCATTACTTTGCTTCACAGACTGCAGTCTGGCAAAAAGATGGACAAATGCCATAGAAATCAGAAAGATATATTATTAGAATACACACAGCTCATATTTCACTCTTCCAAATGTCTGGCTACATTAATGAAACCCATGTTTCATTGTTTAAGAGAATTTTAAGGCCAACGGGACCATTAGATCATCTGGTTTGACCTGGGTAACACAGGCCAGAGAATTTCATCCACAAAGGCAAAGAATGTGCATTTGATTAAGTTCAGTTAACACAATGTTTCATCAACACAATAGAAATGGATGCACTTTCACAATCCATATTTTTAGGAAAGCTCTACCAGTGTAGGTTTTCCCTTTGGGATTAGGAGCTCAGCCTTTATTGTTCTTTTAAATGGCAGTGCTGCCCACATGGGTGGCCTGGCCACGCTCCTTCCAAGGGGAGGATGGGGAATAGGAGCAGCAGCCACATCATTTGAGTCCTGCAGCATCACCATCGAATCTCCCAGCACCATCCAGATCAAGTCCATGAGGCTTGGGGGATTCTGTCCACAGTGCACCTGGGAGCAAATCCATCCATGAGAATCCCTTGTCGAGGGATGAATGAGCCCTGAAAATGAGCTGAAGATAGTTTTTCAAGACTGATGTGCTGAGAAAATGAAAATATCTTAAAATATCTTCATTACCACTGGAAAGTATTAAAGTTTTGACAGCATTCTTCATGGCATCCCTCTCCTCTTTCATCAGCCATGGAAGTGGTCAGCAATTTTTCTCATTTAAATTCTGGCAAAAAAAAAAAAAAAAAAAAGAAGAAGAAAAAAGAAAAAAAAACTGCCTTTTGCATCCCACAAAAGAATATCTCGTGCTATGATTTCCTTTTTCCAACTTACTGAGTGACAAACGGAAGCACGGGGAGACTTTCTCAAGGTCACACAGGAAGCCAATGGAAAGGGCTGAGAATCCGAATCTGGATTTTTGGGTCTGAGTGCAATCAAAATCAATTACAATCAAAAAAAAAAATAAAAATCATAAGTCAAAAAGAATAGAAGTGACAAAGGAAATTTTATTTTCAGTATGATGTTTAATACACCTATATATACATCCACTATTCACCTAAATACTGTATATTTAGGCTGGGGGATAATAATGAATGTAGAAAGAAAAGCAGCCAGCTGTGGAAGTTTCCCAGCTGTTGCCTGTGCTCATGCACTGTTTTCAGCTGTTTAAATGAGAGGGGAAAAGTGTGTCATGGGCTGCAGACACTGCTGATTGTCATCACTGTCCTGACGAAACCCACGTGGATGAGTTAGGTGTTTCTGGACATCAGTTTATGCAAGACTCTTCCAAACTGTTACAGATTATTTGAACAGAGCCTTCTGGCAACGGAGCTGTTTAAGATGCTCATAGCACATAGTGGAAAACACTGATTATAATGTCTTCTTTTCGCCTTTCCTTTTTAAGCCTCCTTTTTATTTTTTCATCTTGTGGTCCACATTACTCATGGACTGCAAACGACTCCCAAGAAAGCCACAATCAGTGGATTCTCCCTCTGTCTGTACAAACAAGACTGGATCCAACCTGCCGTGAGGTCACCACCAGAAGCCCTTCTTTTGGCTGGAGCCGCGCGGCGGAGCCAATTCACACGCACACACCGCCGTCCCTCGCCAGATTTGCATTGCAGCAGAGTTGCATCGCTCCCACGGTCAGCAGTGAGCTGCGGGGTGAGCAGGATGGCTCTGACCACCCCACTGGTGGGTTACGTGGGGATTCGAGAGGCATAAAAGAAGAAGAGCGCAGCAGAGGGCTGATTAGTGGCAAGGAGAGGGCATCAGGGGACTCAGCCCCTCTCATGATGCTGAGCTGCTCAGATGTGGTGGAGAGAGGGTGATGGGAAGAGCCAACCGTGGGCAAAGTGCCATTGCATCCCAGGGCTATCTGGTTTCCAGCCTGAAACGC
Source organism: Centrocercus urophasianus (assembly GCF_019232065.1). NCBI lineage: Eukaryota > Metazoa > Chordata > Aves > Galliformes > Phasianidae > Centrocercus > Centrocercus urophasianus. The sequence continues at coordinate 14,934,573 of NW_024884755.1, forward strand.
AGTGACCTCAGCTCTGTTCCCTGCAGGCTTCACCCGGCAATGCGAATTTAGCACCGGCGTCCTGGTTGGCAAAGCCAACTGGAGCTGCTCTGTTGTTCTTTCCCAATGGGGATCTGAGTCATGCTGAGGGCTGGGAGGCAGGGAAAGGTGTCAGAGAAAACAATCCTCATTTGTGCTAATGTGTCCTGCGTCCAGGGAGACTTCATTCTTCCCCCAGCTTGCACCTCCGCAAAGCACACACATCCCTTTGCCAAATGGTAGGTCGAAGAAATTACTCCTTACTACCAGAAGCGCCTGTAAAGGTGGTTAGGTTTTAGCTGTTCTTAATCGCATTAGAGGAGGGAATTAATTTTATGCTATCGCAAAAGGTGACAGAGTTGTCTTGCTTATGAACTGCTGCTGATTCTGTGTGTACTGATCTGTCGAGGAGAAAAGAGCCAGAAGCCTTTATTGGCTTTGCTGTGCCTAGCGAAAGTGTCTGCCCTCTTCCAGAAGATAAGTTCAGCCTTGTTTATTTTCCTTTTAGCTATTCAGAAAGCTCCGTTGCACGCCGCACCAGACAATATTGCTGTGCCTTTAAAAAGGAAAGGAAGTGTGGTCCTGGCACACTGAACCGGAGCAATAAAATATAAATCTTTGTAATTGTTGTGGAGACAGAAAGCAAAACAAACTGTACTTAAGTACATTGTAAGAAAATGTCAAAGATTTGAGGGAATGGTCATTAGCATACGAAATCATTTATCTCCCATGAGTAAGTGAGTTGGAAGGAGCCCAACCCATTTAATTTTCAGTATTTTTCCTTTTGGGATTTCTTGGAATGTCAAGACTACTATTTTTTCCTTCAGAAGAGAAGGCTGACTTCAAGGCTGGTGTTCAGAGACCGCAAGAACATGCAAAGCAGTGTTGGCCTCTGGGTGCCCAGCTGCGGGTACCACCATGTGTGATGCTCCATCTCAACATTAGACCCTAAACAGCTCATGGATGCTGCCCAGCTCTGAGGCACACGGGCTCCTGAATCACCCCCATCCACGTGGGTGTCCCCAGGGTGCCATGTTTGCTGAAATGAAAATTACAGATTCTTGCAATCCCCTTGGCCACAGCACGAACCATCCTAAGAGCAGCAGGATCCTTTTAGCCTCACCTCAAACCACCCTCTATTTTACTGGTCCCGCTGGTCCCTTCCCTGCCGGGAAGTGGCCTGAGGGCCACATTCACAGATGAGCACTTCTTCAGCATGACTGACTCAGTGCCACCCCACCACCATCACGTCTCTGTTCTTCCTTTATTTAAAAGTTAAATTGTAGAGGGAGAAAGCTTTGGGGGAAAACGTGACTTGAAGCATCACCACTCAATTGACACTAGGTAATGGATGAGGGGTCCCATCAGCCTTCAGCCCTCAGGGGAACCAAGGAATGGGAATGGGGATGGGGATGGGAAAGCAGATGGGGATGGAAAAGGGAAAGGGAACGAGTTGGACCTGACAGAGAGCCCCACACTTGGTTACACAGCTGCCGAGCTGAAACACATAAAGTTATTTGAGACAGTTATGGAAACATTCGGGTACCCTGAACTTCTCCCTGCTGGATTCCTGTCCCAGATGGAAAGAAAATGAAGTTCAGATCTTCTGGGATTAATATAATCGGAGAATCTGGGGGGAAAACTTGCAAGTCATTTTCTTTCTTTCTTTGATGAGGGGGGATGCCTCCAAGGTTAATGAACTGCATCCCTCACAGTAGGCAAAACGATATCACACGTGTTTCAGAGCAGAGCAAGCTCGGAGGTATCATAGAAAAGGTTTATTCTTTTAATTATAGGACAGGAAAATCATGTTTCGGCTCCCTAGTAAGACTTTCTAGCAAAAAAGTACGGCACCAAATGCAAATATCTTTTCTTTTTCTTTTTTTTTTAATAAGGTGGTCAAAAGGTCTAAGGGGAAGCAGGGATTTTGGAAGTATGCACAAAGTCAACAGTGCAGTTAGCAATGGGATAGTAAGATTTCACAGCTCCGCTTTGATCAGTATTTCAGAAAAGTGAAGCCATAGTACAGAGCGTCCTCTGAACTGAAACCAAGGCAGGCTTTGTCTTTTATCTCAAATATCAGCTCAGAAAATTAGAATGATATGAAAATGCTGAACCCATTACATTTTATTCGCGGTTTCACAAAACTGCTGCAGCAAGGCATATGGTTTCATAGTGAAGGTAGAAATTGTTGGGACACCCCACATGTTTTTTCAGAGTCTATGCATGAGCCAAAGAAGTCATCATCTCCCCAGAATGCTCCACAGTTCAAAGCTGCAGGCATTTATTATCTATTCTTTGGGGCTCACTGGTGGTTTCATTTTCTTTTTGGAGGAGATTTTTAGAGTCAGAGCTGCTAAAAGTTCTGTAGAAAGGGACTGACTGATTTTGCTTTCCAACCTAATCATTTTCTCCATCCTCTTGCTTTCAGTCCTCCCTGACTTTTCTTCTGTGCAAAAGTCCATGCGATGTTTGTTTGACTGACACGTGAGCAAACAAAAGCATCCATCCATAATTTGAAGCAAGCAGATCTTCAGTACACAGAACGTGCATTATGCCTGGAGGCTGTGTTGTAGACCTTTACAAAGTGGTCACTGGCAGTTTTGGTGACTTGGGTGAGTTTGGGCCAAGCCTACAGGTGAAAAATATTCATTTGCTTCCTATACACCAAACTACAGTTTCATAACAAAGGAGAGAAAGACCCGTCTAAGTAAATGTAAATCAAGCATGATATTGAGAGCTTTGGCTAACACTTTTTTACCTGTTTCTTCTAATGCACCTTGTGCCTCTTGGAACGAAAAGTTATTATTGATAAATAATTAATTGTATCATGGAAATTATCTTGGCTTTCCTCTTATTTGCATCAATACACAGCTTTGGGTGGCAAAAACTCCCACTGTTCATTTTCTCACCAAAACACCTGACGGCCTACAGGTGGCACACACTCACAGAACAAACCCCATGCTCACCTTGCATGAAGGGACATCAGCCTGTGATGCTGGTCCCGATCCAAACCTCTCCAACAAACAGGAGATGGGATAGAGCCAGCAGTCAGAGCCAATTTGTGCAATTATGCCTGATCTGTTCTTAGCAAAATCATCAGCCCTCACCAGAGCAGCCTCACCCAGGACACCTCCACCCTTACAGGCATAACACGAGCAGGGAGTTGCATGAAATTTTGTTTTCACCTTAAAGCAAGCAGAGGTTTTACATCTTTTCTTTGGCTCAGCATCTTCACTATTCCTGCAGTGATTTGTGACAAAACCAAACCTGTTTTGTGGGCAGAATGGCTGCGGGGAGGGTTGGTGGGTGGTAGGGAAAGTCAGAGCTGTCTTCTTGGCACTCTTTTGTTTCTAATCTCCAAATTTTATCAGTGACTCTGCACAGCAGTACCAGACTAAACAATCACCAAGCAAACCGTGGAAAATAAGGAATGAGTCTGTCTCACTCTGAGGAAAGGTCCCATTGGATGCTCAACAAACAGCCCATGGGCCTCCTGAGATACTTTTCCGGCCACAGACATCAGAGCCAGCTCGGGGCTTCCCAGAAGTGGAGAAAAACCAAATTTTGCTGTCCAAAGGATGAGGAAATGTTCCTCCAAGCAGCAGTGAAGGAGCAAGGGAAACAGTTCTGGGAGTGGGCAGTGCTGGAGACCTGCAGATACCACCACCCCTGGTTTCCAAGGCCACTCTGATTTCACCAGCTTTGATGCTTTGATTTGGGCTTTACTATAGCAAGCGTTCTACTTTCCCACATTACATCAGCATATTTTCAGGGAAATAAAATATTCCACCCTTCATTGCAATTATTCTTCCAATGGAGGAACACAACCTGCTCTACCATGCTTATTTGTCTACAATCAGGTTGCCCAGCAAAACACCTGAAGAAGCAGTTTGTAATTGAATTTGTTCAAATGGAGACTGGGGACATAGTTATTGACATGCCAATAAACCTAGACACAAAGTTAAATCTGGTAGAAAGAGCTGCTGGCAGTTATTGTCTGGTCTCTCACTAAGATGTATCCCCATGGAGAGGAACAAGAGAAGGAAGGGAGGCACAGGACAGAACAGTAAGTCAAGTAGCTTGATGCAATCTCAGGTCCTGGTTGTTCCTTCCACATTACCTTCCCTCTTGGCTGAAGAGGGTTGTGGCTGCTCTCACAATGTCCCTACATTCTCCCTAGCACAGATTTTCCCAATGACAGCTGTTTCACTTAAGGTCTTACTTCTAACCCCAATCCAGATCCTGAGCATGACGAGCTCTGGGGAGGATACACCAGTCTGCCCATCCAGTCAGCATACCGCCAACAAACAGAGGAACAAAAAACATGGATATGTTTATCTCGGATGCTCCTGTTATGGGTGACTAACTTTGCTCAGCCTTCATCTCTGGGACTCAGCTTGGCTTAGTTTTCCCTTTTGCAAGCTGGCAGGTGATACCGTGTCACCACAACCTCCTTTCCCACTCCCAACAATTTTGTGCTGAGCTATGCCACCAGTTTAGGGCTGAGTGCTCTGTCAGCATGGGAAGCCAGCAGCTCCCAGCCCTCCACAGCCCTCAGTTTTTGGGAGATGACAGAGCTATTTTACCCAAGGTTTCTCTGCAATAGAAAATGCACTAGTGTTAATCAACTTCTCACCAAACAGTGATCAGTGCTTGGAACCAGCTCTTCCCAGCCTCCATTTTGCCACTCTGTAGTACACAAATATCACTGCCTCTCAAATCACAGAATCATAGAATATCCCAACTTGGAAGGGACCCATAAGGATCATCAACTCCAAATGGCACAGAGTGCTGACTTAGCAAAGCCTATAGGCAGATGCAAAGGTTTAACAAGCTGAAATCCTTTATATTTGAATGAAATCACTCCCAAGCTCAGAGTTAAGCATATGCTTATAGTCTTCATTGTGTCTATGCCTACACATAAGAAATAAAGCCAGAAATATATATATTTTTTCCTTTGGCTTCTGTGGTCCTTGTGTCATCACAATGTGGTGGTAGTCAAAATTTCCCATAATGCATGCTTAAAGAGAGTGTCGTATCATGAGAATGTGCTGTTCTGAAGAAGCTGAGTGTTGAAAATCATATTATACCAAATCGAGCCTCTCTGTTGTCAGTGTCCTCGAAGGTTTGGAGAGTCAGTTGGCCAAGAGAAGAACACAAAAACACACTCATGAGAGAGCTCAGTGGGAGGAACACATCTCATGGTTCCAAGCACTGTTAGACGTTGATGCCCATTTATATGACAGACTTTTACCTGAACAAAGGATAACGTCAGAGAGCTGCTTATTTGACTTCAACTGGTGCCCCGTCTTCCACAGATACGCAAACATTGAGGTTGATGCTCACTGAAGAATCACTCCACTTACTCAAGTTTTGGTAAAAAACTGCTGCTACCAGGATCTTCCTGATGCAAATCCCTGTGTCAGTTCCCTGTTCATGAGAATTTATTCCTGTAATCAGTTTTGATAGAAGTAAAAAAAAAAATAATAATAAAAGGACGGAAAGAAAGGAAATACAAGGGGAGGAAAATTCCCATGAAACAAAAGCTCTATGACAGCAGAATCCCTGTAAACAAGGAAAGAAATGCCTCATTTAATTTTTGTTGGGTGCCATGGCTTTTCTGGCTTGGCTGAATTAGCTGAGAGTCAGAGTCCCCGTGCAGTCCCATCCCTGATCCAGCCATACAAACAGAGGAAGTGGTTTCCTGGGAACAAAACCCACATGAAAGTTTTGCTGATGGCACATCACTTCCCGTCATTTCCTCTTCTCTTCACACTTTGCACATAAACCCGCTGGCAGGATGAAGCACCTGGTGCCCGGGTCAGATCCATTATCTCATTTGAGAGATGTGGACAAATTTGTGCTGAGCGAACCAAGACTCACCATGGCCCTGTTCACCCAAAATGGCAGAGAATCATCACAACTACTTCCATTTGCAGTTTTCTTCCAAATGGGCCCCACTGCCCATTAATTCCTGGTGGAACGAGAAGAACTATAAAGACTTTCACCCCTCCATTGGCTCTGATATGCATCTTTGTAATGATGCTATGACTGTGCGGTCCTCAGATCAAATAGATGCTATCTGTGCCCCCATTTAATGTGATGCTGCTGCCATGGTTACTTCCACTTCAGGAATAAAATAGTTCAAGGGATGATTCTATATTACCAGCCCTCAATCTACCCTATTCTTGCTCTATAACAAAAGATACCGAAGAGTATAGAAGAATTAAAGCCTAGATTCTTCCAGAAGCAAGTTTTTCATGTAATAGCAAAAATGAAGAGACTCTGACAGACTAAAGAATCTCATTCCCTTCTCTGGGGTCAAGACTGCATCCAGAATATGTGGGTGCAAGAGCACAGGCATGCCTACTTTCTGATGAGCAGGACTTAAGCACAGGGTGTTAGTAGAGCCACATAGCATTCAATTGAAAATGAAGATAGTATCATAAGATTGGAGAGAAATAACTGTGGAGCTCATAAGAGAAAGTCTCTTGTTTCCAAATCAAGTCAGTAATGTTTTTCATTATAAAAACGGTGTGGTTTTTGCTTTGTTAATTACTTCATGTTAGAATTCCTGAAGTCTACATTTTGCAGAACCATGAAGAACAGCACAAGGCAAGGTATTCTGCTGAACACCTCAAAAGTTAATAATCTGCAGGTCTTACAGTGGTTTATGTCTTGAAAATTAAGCCTTTAACGTACGTTTGAAGATTTAAACTTCAGCTGTTTCAGTTAATTAGAAAGCTTAAAAAATGCACTTTAATGAATTCAGTATTTGTTTATGTTAAACTGTCAAGGAGTTAAGCAAGGAAAACTGTGATTTGGGGAACATCTGATTGCAGCCCATGTGGAATTCCATATGTCAGAGGAGCTGGAAAGCACTGTATTGAATTGTTGTCCAGAATGTGAATTAACTTCCTACTACTCCATAAAAGACTTCTTAGTGGGGTTGTGATTCCTTTGTGCATTTAGGTTATGAAATTCTTTTCATAATTTTATCTTTCCCTGCTTTCTCACCAACAATCTGAAATTTTACCATTGATTTTCAACATCAATACCTGCCAAATATGCATTTTCTTTTACAGCACCAGGAAAACAGGAGTTAAAAAATAAGAAATGTTTGAATGATTTTAACAGAAGATTGGCACCGACCTGGCAGAGAATGACATTTCATATTTGTTAGGACAAAAGCTGCAACTACTTCTGCAAGCGTGGCTGTTTCATTGCTCAAAAGCCAGATCAAACACCTGGAATTATGTCAGCCACCAGCGGTTCTTTTTCACTGTAATAAAATCACATCTAAGGTTTCTGATCTTGGTTTCTCTCAAAATTGTCCCTGAAATTGTTTACATGATTTTTGTTGCAGGTGCAGAGGTTACGTGTATGAAAGACGTGTATTAAATCAACGTGCAGTGTGTGGATGAAGTTCCACCCAAGAACAGATGCAAGGAATGAATTTATCTGGCCAACAAGTCTTGCTTGGTGCATATTGGCTAGTCCTGCAACATCAAACAAAATAATATGGGTACATTAGGACTGAGTTAGGTGAGTGCAACCTACTGGCCAGACTTGGTGAAACTGCTGAACACCAGCACTGACCAGAGATGCTCCGTGAGATGAAAAGGCAACTTTGGCATTCATAAACCAGGTGACATAATGGGCTAAGATAGGACTTAGACATTCCTTGGGTCTTCTTGGGGTCATCACCCCTTACAAGGATCTCCAGCCCAGAACTACATGTGTCCTCTGCTACTCTCATTTCAGATGCACAGATGACCTTCAAAGCATAAAGCTGCATGGTCCAATGATGAATATATGATAGGATAATTCAGCTGAGGCATCTTAAATCCTCTGCCTTTGCTCATCTTCATCCCTGTTGCCTGGGAGTCTTCATTCACATCCCAAACACTTGACCTGGTCCTTTGGGAGTCTGGATAAGGAGCTGACTGTGTACAGTAGCTTTTAGTACTGTTTATAGTAGCTTTCCAAATCTATATCTTCCTCCTTGATGCCATCCTTTAAGCTTACAGCCAGAACCACACATCTCCTGTACTCCTTGACCACTGCTAGAAATAATTCTGCAGGTATCACCACACCTACACATCACTTGTGTCACTTGTAGTTTGCACAAGCCCATGGTTCACCCCCTTGTAGATTATGCTTTAAATGCTGTTGCAAGCACCAATGGTATTGGCTGTACCCAAAGACAGTAGATGGTCTATAAAGCATAGCAATGCCTATGAAAAAGCTGCTCCCCCTCCTAGCAAATTGAGCTCCTGTTCTCCATTCACAAAATTTGTGTGTGTTGTTTTTGAAGTTGACTGTTTTGGATAGTGTTCAAACATCAATACATTTTTATCACTTTTTCTTTTTTTTTTTTTTTGTCATATGAAAGTTAAAAGCCTAATGGGATCACCACACTGAGACGAATAGTTCCAGGGGAGGAAGTAATATATGATAAAAAGAAGGGTGTTGGATTTCAAAGACTTCTAATAGAAAGCTTCAGAAAACCATGAATAGAAAACACTTACACTCATACTGCCGGCCCACATTATGTATAGCAAATCGGAAAAAAAACTCCTTTTTTTAGCTCTTGGGGGAAATTAAAATAACATACTTGTACAGGAGAATGTGCAACCTAAGAGAAAGCTATGTTTGTATTTAATACAACAAGGGGAAAGTAGTTTCTGAATTCTCCATCGCCATTCAAGCTGGTTGCATGTTGGTGCCATGAGCTGACCACTGCAAGGAGCCTTGTGCAGGGCTGTGTCCTGAGCTCAGCTTGGATGCCACCACAGTGATTGCACTCATTGTTCCACCAGGCATCAGACAAAACCCAGGCACTAATTAAACCCTTTTCCATTGCATCGTGAAATTATTAAGGTTGGAAAAGACCTCTAAGATCATCTAACCCAACCGTCCACTTACCACCAATATTGCCCACTAAACCATGTCCCTATGTACCATCTCTACACATTTCTTCATAATCTTAAATGTATTTCATTTCTTCTCACTCCTTGGTATTCTTGTGTGCAGTGCATTTTTCCACAGTGCTTTTTCTTGGTTGGGTTCCTATTTTTTCCCTGGATACATTTGCATCTATCTTCCTGCAAAAATTTCATGTCAACAATTCCACAAACACGTGCAAGATCACGAGCCTTATTTTCAAAAGGTCACTTTCAGAACAGAGTCTTTTCTTTACATACGGTTAAGGTGATAAGTAATAGCAATTTGTGTATGTAATGCAAGCTTTATGGTCCTTTTTATTTTCCATGGGAATGAGTTAAGAGAAGTGAAGCCCGTTTGCTGTCGGTGGTGTTTTCTGCAATGAACCCTGACACTCAACATTTGGGGGAGTTTAAAAAGCTGGTATGAATTATTCTGATCACGGGACCATTTCCTGGCAAGCAAAGCTACTGGATCCCATGGAAATGTAAAGCTGAGTTTCTTGGGTTTGCCTCTGCTCGATGGCCTGAATAGAAATGTCTGAATATTGGAAGAATCTCTGCTTTCAGGGGAAGAGTCACGTGTGGGAAATTCCCTTCTACATTCAGCCCAGCAGAGATTGAGCACAGCTCATAACAGTGATGTGGCAGCACATTCATTTCAGTGGATCATTTCTATGGAGCCAAGGAAAAGATATTCACAAACTGCAACAGAATTCAAACATCTTCATCTTTTTTCCTGCTAACAATATTTAGCCAGTGTTTATTTGCTGGAATGTTTGAAGAGGGACTTTTATTCATGTGAATATAGGTATTCATCATGTAAATGAATGTATTTATTCTATAAAGGCTCAGCCTGTCTCTGTTAGACTCATGCAGTTACTTGATAGGAATGTGACAAGAGGAAATTGAATATAAAGTCTACTGGACAGCCAATAAATCAAGCTTATATCTTTCTCTACCTCAGACAGGAAGGAACCCAGCTATTTTTAAATCTACGGTCCATATAACTAGCCAGAGCTGTTTCTTCTGTTAAAAAGAAATACCAACAAGACTTTAAATGTCTTGCAATTCCTTAAACATGCCTATCTGGCCACATGCCTGAAGTTGTTGCCTCCCTTCCCCGAAATGCACAACATACCAGGGACACAGCAAAACCCATCCAAGGAGCCAGTGTCAAACCCTCCATAGGATGTGTTCCCCAGTCCTTACCAAGAGCTGGATCGAAAACACAGCAATGAAAACTGTTCTCAGATAACCACCAATCCCGTGAGCTCTGGTCACGATTCAGGGCAAATCCTCCCTGCCAAATGGGTCTTTTAAAGCCTATTTTCTGCAGCTTGGTGTGTTGGTGACTCGGTGGGGGTTACACACACACAGCCTCCACAGGGCTGATGGGTAGAGGCGATTCCTTCCAAGCAATCCCCCAGTGCGCATCTCTGCTGATTAACATTTTCATTTGTCTTCCTTTAACAAGCAAGTTACTGCTGATGAGGAGATGAGGGATTCTTAAGTTTCCCAGAACTAAATTAGCTACTCCTATTCAATCTGCTTTGGCTGGACTTATATTATATTGCCCTCAAGGCTGCTAATTTGAAAAATGCTCTTGGATTTTCTTTCTTTTTTTTTCTTTCTGTAGTATTCCTGATAGCGATCCAAGTGCTAATAAGGAGTTAAGTTACATTTCTTGGTACGATTTCTTAATTGCCAGTGTTGGCCGAAACTTGAACAGCTCAGAGATTCTGTTGATTATATCGGTCTGAATATCATTATAGCAAATTCCCTTCAGGATAACGGCAGCTTTTGTTGTATCCTTTGTACCATTTTCCTAGCGTTGTTCAAACCCGGTGCTATAATAATTTTGTGGATTGGAAGGAAATGAGCTGTGTCCATGAGGCTGTGCCTCTTGAGAAAGTGTTGTATCGTGACAGCATGGTAGAAGGCTTTCAGCTTGCACAGGGATACTTGCAAAAGCACAAGGAGTTTGGCATCTGCTTTGCACCCTGTGCTTCCCCAAAAAAGTCCTTCCCCTGGATATTTGGAGATCTTTCCAAAAATTGGGCTTGGGGGACTACTTTCCCCTGACATGAAAATCGCCCATCCAGGTGAACAAAGCTTCATGAAGAAATACTTGCCAGTCTAGAATTCTTCACCTCTATTGCCTGAAGAGAATATGGGAGAAGTTCCTGCATCCATGGGCTCAGAAACAAGGACTTCAGTAGTGTTAAGCTGCAAATTTTCTCCAGGAACATCCAATTTGGGAAAGTTGCCATAGTCCAGAGTGAACCCATACCCATCCAAAATTGATAAAATATTTCTGCACAGAGGGATAAGACCTGAATCTTTGAAAGGCCAATGTATGATCTCACATAGCAGATCAATAAGCTGAGGCATGCATTCCCCAGCCTCTCCCAGCATCCCTTTCACCATACAGCTTTCCAAACAAGCCTCTAGACAGGGGCATATCCCCATCCACAATACTCATCCCAGACTTGATATCTGCCATTGATTCTCGTCCCAAGGCAAGTCGTGGTTGTGCACAGGGAATTGGTGCAGTCACCATCTCTGGAGGTGTTCAGGAACCACGGAGATGTGGCACTAGCAAACATGGTCAATGGGCATGGTAGGATGGGTTGGGTTGGGCTTGGGGATCCCAGAGATCTTTTCCAACCTGAATGATTCTGTGATTCTATGGAAACCAGAAGGGACAGCAGGTCAACCAGTCTGCACACGGTCTGCAGCATACCCCCAATCCCGTTACAGCTCATTTAAAAATATGCCATTTCTACGCTAGCACCTAGAAAAAAAACACCTCCAGACATCTCATCCATTACCCTGAGTCACCACCAGCTTCAGAGACCATTTGTTCGTTTTGAAAAATGGTGCTTCCAAAGATACAATATTGGCTTTAAGCTGCAGCTATCACTGTCTCGTGTATCAGCTCATTAAGAACACGGCTCGTCTTGATGGGGCCGATGCGGACGATAAGAGACATCAAGTAGCAGCCTGTGACAGGAGGAGTGTAAGAGCCTGGGCCAGGCTGATTGGACTCAGCTGTCCTTCCCTCCCCATCCCCGGCTCCACCAGGAATTTGCTGCTATTTATTATGTTCATGGTTCCTTTTTGATTCCTCTTGCTTGAATTGCAGTGTGACTTCTTGTTTGTTTTTATTTGCTTTGCAGGAAATGCATCATTCTCCTCCTCGCTGCTTAGAAAGCTCGGTGTGCTCACAACGTGTCCTCTTCAAGTCCCTGCTCCACTCAAGAAATATGTTTCTTGTTTTACTGGTGTCAGCTTCTCAGAAGCAATTTCTGCATAGGCTTTCCACCCTTCTCCTCCTGCTGTTTTGTGTCTCACTTAAAAAACATCCATTTTCTGCCTCCTAGGTACAGTATAGCAACCTTTTTAATAAATAGAATAAGCACCTCTACTGAAGATGCAAAATTAATCCACTGCTGTTGGCTGTATGTTTTCCCCATGTGGGATAGGCACAAAAAATAAATAAAAGGTTTCTCATCATGCAAATGATCTGTCTGGAGCTCTGAATTTAGTACAAGCATTAGGAAAAATACAGCAGATATCATTAAAAAATACCATTCATTCTGTATTTACATCTACTAACTATTAGCAGTATTTTCTATGCCAAGGAGGAATGGCACAAAGCTTATGTTCCATTATGGATCCATTATGGATTATGAGCTTGGGCAAGATTAATTAGATAAGTAAAGGTCTCAGGAACTTTGGTTTCTTTAATACTCTTAATACTCAAACATGAATGATATGAGTTGGAAGGGACCATTAAAGGTCACCTATTGCAACTCCGCATCATGTTTCTCATGAGAGGAAAAGCTTTTGTCATTCAGATAAATGAAATCAAGTTTTCAGCCTTTGTTTCTGAACTCTGCTGCCCACCTCCTGTCAGACCTTGGTGGAGATTCTTCCATCTCCTCAACCTCCATTTTCCCCTCCAACAATAAACCTGGGATTATGGCTTTGCTGCCAGAAGAAGCAGTGGGTTGAGACTGCAGCTAGAAGACACACAACTGCAAAATCTTAATTTTTGGCTTGCAACACTAAATTTTGGTTAAGAAAAAAAAAGAGAAAGGGAGAGAGAAATAAAGAAACATTCCATGCAGGGAGCACAGACCAAAGCCTTCCTGAGCTGTTTGCTGTCCGTTATTTAGCACGTTCATCACTTTACTCACCATTACCCAGCCCCTCAGCACAGCAGAAGTGTCATATCTGCATAACGCAGATTGCCCTTAGAGTGTGAACAGGTTCTTGCGAGGTGAAAAGTTCAGATCCAGAATTTTTCCATCCTGACCTAATCCTCCTGCCATCTAAACCACTTGTCAGATTCCCACTGATACAAATGAGAGCAGAATCAGCACTTGCATAACAGTGAGTTGGGGTTTTCTGTGGTTTGCTGTTGCTGTCGGTGACTCCTGTGTTACTGAGGGTTTATTGTCTCTGTCTCCTGGATCTCTCCCACTCATTGTGTTCACTTTTCCCTTCTTTGCACTGTTGCTGGTTGGACAGATAAGATTGCAGACCTGGCAGAATGCTTTGTCTGTTGCTTTTAGACACGCTCTCACCTCATGGGATCAGAGCATCCCAGCTGTTTGACAAAGCTGCTGCCACTCAGTAGCCAATGTGTTATGTGGGAGCTTAGCTACCCAAATCACCAAGTCCATTGACCTGAGATCCATGTCCATTCATTGACCCATGCATCCATTGGGCCAGGGCTGGCCATGCCCATGCTCTCTGCACAGTATTGGGAAGCAGCTCCACATGCCATGTAGGGATCCTAGGATGTGGGCAAGGAAAGCATCCAACCCTGGCATCAGATGCTGTGTGGTAGCAACTGCGGAGTGGTGTTTTCCAGTCGCCTGCTTTGCTTTTCCCAAATGATGTGAACAAGAGCTGGCCAGAAAAACAAGGAGGGGAAAGGGCTCCTTATTTTTTCCTTTCTGGTCATAACTTGAAACGTTAAGAAAGTTTTTGCTGGCTCTCAGAGTAATGCTTGGTCTGCTGCCATTCCCATGTAAATGGGAGAAATTGGGTCAATATCATATAACCCCATGACTTTTTAAAACAAGAGTCTTCTAAAGAATGAGAACCAAACGAATTTCCCCTTCCCTTTCTCTTTAAAAAAATCACAAGCCTCTGATTTGGACTGCATCTCAGCTTCTGCTGCAGCTCTCTGAAGGATGATAGAGCCCATAGAGAATGATAATCTAATTTATTAGGAACAGGGCTGAGAAAACAGGGAATAAGTATACGAGAAGAGAGAGAAGGAAATGCAAAAGAATATACGAGGAGAAACCAGAAAAAAATGAGCTCTGATTTTCTTGTGGCAATTTCTCAAACACTTTCACTAAAAAGCACACTTTTGGGCATAATTCTAACCCACCTTAGAGGCTGAGATTCCTATGGGCTTTGAAAGCCTGAGTTCAGAAGCCACTCATCTTCCTGAGGTACTGAACCCTACTCTTGGGATCCGTGGTTGGAAAGGATGCTTCAGGCAGACAGACAACAACAGCATCGTAAGGAGTAAATGTGGCAAGAGCTGAAAGCTGTGACTTTTAGCGAGGGATTTGTTCCAGCTAGCAAGGGATTGCTTCTCATCTTCAGTTTTTGTGGCATTTCTAAAGACAGAGAAGATCTGAGTTCACCTGAGGCTCACCAAAAGCACAGCTGGTTCACTGGGGGTGAGCAAGGCAGTGTGCTTCATCGCATAGCTTCACCCAGCGCCTCCAACCAGCATCGCACCAAAAGGATTCAGAATTCAGAACATCCTTTTGTTTTTTGTTTTTTGGTTTTTTTTTTCCTATGGTGTTTTCCCCCTTTTGTTTCTGACCCCTAAGTCCCAGCCAAGGTTAGAAGCACTCCAGGTAGAGCCCAGAGCACCAACAGTTCACCCTTCACCAGGAACAGACGCAGAAGATAATCAGAACATACCTTCAAACCAGATAAACCAGTTCCCAATATTTATCTTCTGTGATGTGCCAGTTTCATTTTTGCTCAGGGAATGGCTTGTTCTCCCTGCAAAACCCACTCACCAGTGAGAAGATTGATTAGATGTAGGAAAAGAGAACATCCCCAGAGCTGGTATCTCGTTAGCAGCTGCCCTATCAGAAATGGAAGGAAGTGAGGGGATGATTTCTTGCTGTCAGAGCCTTCTCATAGTGCTGAAGAGTGGGGAAAAAAAACAGGGAAAGTTTAAGATAGGTTTGATTTGTTTAGGAAAAAGATCAAATGAAAGCAAGTGACTGTGCCTGGGGAGAACTCGCTTTGACAATCCATGTATTTTTTCCTCTCCGAGAACTGTGAAAATAAAAGCTTTCCCCCCAGCATCATTCTCAGCACAATCTGCCCCTTTTGAAGAACAGAATGAAAACTTCTCCAATAGTGGGTAATCTGCTTCCATGGCAGATCTTGCCACATCTGAAAGCAAAACTGAGGGTCCCATGATCTGAGCAGTGCTATGCGTAACGCTGAGATGTGTTCACATCAAAGTTTACAACTGCACCATCATGCTCTGCCCATGGGAGAGCTTATCTGTGCAGAGTGAGGTTACAGCTACACCAGGAAGTAAATCTTCCAACGCAGACACTGCTGGTATGCCATGAGATAGCAGCTGGGGGAATTCATTGCCCACCTCTGATTTCCTCTCTGGTGCACTGGTTTCCTGGAAGCAAAGCATTTTATGTCCTGCTGCATGAAGGCAGGGAGGAGGAGAGGTGGCCACTGTCCCTTCTGCTTCTGGTGGGACATCCTGAGCCCGAAGACCAAAGATCCAAAGGACCAAAGGGATCCGAAGCTGATTTATCTGCTCTCACTTCTGCAGGCAGCAGATCAGCAGGGACCCGGGCAGCCCAGTGCGGTCTCTGTGTTACCTCTTGTCGCCAAGAGAGGGATCCTTTCGCCTGTCCCTGGAGGCTGGATGACATTTCTTTCAATATTAAGCAAACAAAGCCGTGTGAGTTGAGTGAAAGTGCAATTACGCAACGCTTTGAAGCGTCTCGCTAATCCCCCACCCCGATCCGTCGGGACGTGGGGTGAGGGTTTGTAGTGCGGTGGCCTCATCCCCACACAGAGGGATGGGGGTATTTCTCCCACATATTTCTGGTGGCTGGTGGGCAAGCACACTGAGGGAATGAGACCTTGGCACAGTGCTGTACGCGTGGGCAAAAAGCAGCCCAGAAACCCCACACGGACAGAGAGCCCTTTGCTTCTACCTGGAGAAACCCCAACAGAGATAACCCTGGTGATATAGAAGCAGACAGTGCAGTGATCATTGTGGAGCCAATCTAACCTCTTGGGGATGAAACTAGAGAGAACTATAAGGTGAGAATCAGATCATTAAATCACCAAGGTTGGAAAAGACCTCCGAGATCATCCAGAGAAGTAATGGCTGTTATGTTGTGCCAGGGGACGATCGGGTTGGATATTAGGAAATAAATTATTCTCAGAAAGAATGATCAATGTCGGCACAGCTGGCAGGGATGTGGGGGAGTCACCATCTCTGAGGGTGTTCCAGAACCATGGAGATGTGTCACAGAGTGCAGTGGGCATGGTAGGGGTTGGACTGGGGGATCTGAAAGACCTTTTCCAGCATTAATGATCCTTTAAGATAGTCTCTGTGCTGCTTTAATGTTCCCACCCTGCCTCCAGCACCTTGGCAGAGTGCTTGGCCCCAGTCTATTTACACAGTGCTTAATGCTGTTGATGTCAACGTGGAGATGTGTTAATAACCCAATTAAACCATTCACCCAGCTATGTCAAATCCAACTGTTTGAGGAAGGCTTGTGTGTTTTGCTTTGTAATTCTTGCATCACGTTACAGCATGCAGAACTGAGTCTTTGCGGCTGACACCTCACCCCAGCCCATCAACAGCAGGATCTCATGCAATACGAAGCAGCAAAGTGCTAACACAAGAGCTGTCTTCCTAGGAACCCTGACAGAGCAAGCAGCACCTCCCACATTTGCTGACTGCTTCTTCCCCATCACCAGGATAGACAAAAGGGCACAAGAACATCCCTCCATCATCAGCCATCACCACCAGGATGTAAGTGAGGGACGTCTGCACGTGTCCAGGTATATCCATGTACATGACAGATCTATGCCCATATATCAGTGTCTGAATCAACCAATATTTGAATACAGTGCTTTATGTTTCCTTTAGATCTGATTTGCTTCCTTCTCTACTGATCAAAATCTGCAAGCTCTGAATGTCCT
The DNA here is from genome assembly GCF_019232065.1 of Centrocercus urophasianus. Lineage (NCBI taxonomy): Eukaryota > Metazoa > Chordata > Aves > Galliformes > Phasianidae > Centrocercus > Centrocercus urophasianus. Next base: position 14,951,780 of record NW_024884755.1, read on the forward strand.
CAGTGTTTTCCCCTCTACTTTCAATTTAATGAAATCTTTTCCTAGGGCAAAGAAAATGAAAACTGTGTTACATGGTCCCAGCAGAGGAAGACATCTCCCTGCCAGACAGTTCTTAAGCATGGTCTTAATTCCAGCCATGCTTAACTACAACCAATATCCACGGAGCTGAAAAACACATCAATAAGGCTGAAGAATTCACTTAAGGGCCATCCTGAACAGGGACTGACTTAAGCATGTGCTTAAATATTTTCTTGAATCTAAGCCTATATCAGTGGAAAAGTCATTGTTCTGGACCAGATTTTTATATGTCTGTGACTTTAGGATAGTTTTAGTATTCTCCATAGATCGCTCCCTTGGATGGTTTCCTCCACTCATCATTAATATTTGGCGTCAACTGTCTTTCTTTCTCATCCATTCCCAGAGACAAGGAAAAATTTTCCCTTCTTTCCACAGATGCATTTATGCTCCCCATGGAAATTCTTCTTTGTGATATATGAACTATTTTCAGAGAAGTTTAGCGAAGCCTAAATCACAAAGGGGAAGAAAACCTCCTCGGCTTGAGTTCATAAGGGGAAAAGTTGGGATTGCAATGACCTGTGGTGTGAATTTTTTTCTCGAGTTTAATTGTTATTTCCATCCAAATCCCTTATATCCTCAGCCATAAATAAGGCTCCTGAAAAAAAATCCTTAATTTTTGTCCCCGTATCTGCCTCCCCTAAAATTAGGAGGGAATATTTAGGATCTGTCAAGATAACAGAGCGTCCTTTCTGGTGGCCGAATGAAAGAAAGGATATAACTTTGGGAGAAAGCAACATGCTTTTCTTCAACGTAGGATTTCCTCCACAGAGACATCATCACAGGCTGTCAGAAGCTGGGCAACTCTCCAAAGGTTAGAGACGGGGCCAAAACTTATAATTTCTGCTTTACAGAGGGCCATTTCTGTCTCTGAGATTTTAAATACTGTCTCACCGCAGCTGTGAAATTCGGAGTTTGCAGATTGTAGCAAGCACAAGATGTTAGCTCACCAGCCTGGAATATTTCATATCTGGGGCTGTGGAGACTATTTCTAGTAAACTAATTGGAAATGAGTTTTAAAGCCTAGACGTCAGGACGTACACAGTCATATTCCATGTGATGACTTGCGAGTGCCATGGGAAAGCTCAGCCCCAACGCCCTCCACGTGGACCTCCCCATGGAGCACCCACACCAAACCACCTCCATCCCTCTTCCCAAATAACCTCCCCATGCCCTCTCCCTGAGTGTGGTCCTCCCCGCCAGGGCTGTACCTCCATGTCGGAGGAGCTGAGTCACCTAATTGTCATTGGACTGTTGGGACACTGGAGCCTTTGTGCAAGGGGATGTGCAGGAAGACGTGTGGTCTTGGTAGGTCTCATGTGACGTTTCTGTGGTGCAGGAGGTCACCTCCTGACTGTTCCCTTGGGGCCCAGCTCCTCTGCCTGCTGTGGTGCTGAAGCTGGATGAAGAGGAGCCAGGCTACCCTTGGGCCACCCAGGAGACCCACATGATCTGGTTGTTGGCACGGGGACAAGGTTTTGTGACTTCAGCTTTAATGCCAGGGCAAGCACATGTCATAGAATCATAGAATCATTTGAGCTGAAAGGGTCCTTAAAGGCCATCTAGCCAGCTTCCCCCTGTTGAACAGAGACACCTACAGCTCCATCAGGTGCTCCAAGTCCTGTCCAGCCTGACCTTCAATGTCTCCAGGGATGAACATCAATCACATTTTTGGGCAACTTTAGTCCCCCTTCAGATACTTGAAAAGCCACCGTTAGGTTTTCCTGGAGTCTTCTCCAGGTTAAACAACCCAAATGCCCTAAGAGCAGAGGGCATTGTCAGAAGGTATAACCCTTGCCATACATATTTCACACCAGTGGAGAGCTTTATACACAACTGTGACCTTCCTTTTGCATCCCAGCACTTTTTAGTCAATGCAATGCTACATTAGGATTGGGAAAAGTCTGTGCAGGCCAGCCTGGCTCCCCACAGCCATCCTTTGGGCCAACAACGAGCTGCTGGTTTTACCCTTGCTGAGGCAACATGAGTTGGGATTTGTGGGATGACAAATGCTGCTGTAAGCGCCGCGCACACACATGAATGCACACACGGAAATCCCCAGTCCATCGGCTCACAGATCCTTCCCAACCTTAGGAAATAAGTGGGGATGGATTTTTCCCTTAGATATCGTTACTGGGAGAGAAGTGTGGGAGGCGAACGCAGAACCTTGGCTCTAATCCAACAAAGTAAGTGTCGGGATAAGTTTTCTTTCAGGGATTTCAACCCATTCGTGTAGTTTCTTAATGATCCAAAATCTTCAAGGAGTTGCCTTTTAGCCCCAGCTCCCTTTCAGTATTTGTCAAGTGTGTCAAAGTTGGTACTTCATGTTTTCTGTGTACCTTAGTGCTCTCAAGGAGAAATTTTGGTTTTAGATGCTTGAACGCTATCTTTTCCCTGTTGATTTATTTTATTACTGGAAGGAAAGATGATCGTTTTTAAAGCAAGCAGCAAGAATCTATGAGTGTGAGAGTGGAAGCAGCCTGTCTCTTTTGGAGATTCAGTGCTCACGTCCTAGCGTGGAAATCCTAATGAATAACTGGGGAAGAGCATGGAGATGCTGTTAGTTGTCATTATAGCCAGATGGACAAGCAGGTTTTGGTGCAGAGGTGTTTCTTCAAGGCTCAACAATGGAAATCATGCGTGGATGTGAAAGGACTCAGCCCATGGGATTTTATAGTCCAGCTCAGGTCCCGCTCTGGCCGTGAGCTCTCTGTTCAGACACAAACCTTATCACACTGAGGTATTTCCGAATGCTTTGCCACATCATTGTTTTTCACACTCCAAACAAAATTATTTTCTTTATTTTATCTAAACTGCAGTTACAGTTTGGTCCAGCTCTGTTTTCCTAACATCTGACCTGCTGTTTCCTACTGATGCTCAAGGCAGAAGTATCCCTGTAATAAACCACAAGAGAACTGTTTAATCAAGAGACCTATCATGCTGCAAAGGAGTGCAGAGCACCTAGGTGCCTGTTTTAAGCTTTAACTTTGCCTGCTGCTATTGGTTCCCATTAAATCCAGAGTCATCTGGCTTAATTTGATTTGCCAGGAGTTTACTTCAGGATAATTTAGAGTAGGATCAGAGTCACCAGGCTTTTTTTTTTTTTTCCCCTTTTAAGATAGAGGATAATAACAATAATAATAAAGGATCTTTTTTTTTTTTTTTTTTCCATGAAAGCATTTGCAATTTCCTCTATAGCTATCCAAAACAAATAATCAGGAGATTTCCCCATGTTTACAGTGGGGCTTTCTACTGACCTTCCCTGCAAAGTATTTTAGGAGAAATCAATGAAAAATACTCCATAAGAAGCGGACCACAATTGTTATTGTTACTTGGAGTTAATGTAGAGTCTAATCTGAAACCAGACACAACAATTAAGGGCCTTTCTCTGCCCTTTTCATAACAAAGCAATTATATTTAACAGTAGGTACAGTTAAATTGGAATTAATCTGGTTTGTATACAGAGACATTTCATGTTTATTAATGATCAGTGTGTCCACGTGATTTAGACCAATTCAAATATAAGCTGCAGCAACATATAAAAACTTTTCTTGTTGGCATAACCGGGATGTCAGCATGACTGACACTGCCCTCCAACTTCTTGCATTGCAAATTATATCAGTGTAAAACTGGAAACCTCCATTCAAGGTGCAGCAAAGCATATGCTGGACAAAAAGCAAAGGTAATGCTTTCCAGTGTTCATAAGAAAAGAGATTAATTGGGACCATCACCTGATGAACCCTTTACGAGTCTTTGCACATTTCTGATTTTTGGATGGTCCTGTGTGGATCTGGGAGTTGGATTCAATGATTCTTATGGGTCCATTCCAACTCGGCATATTCTCAGATTCCTTTCCTGTGTTTGGGAAGGAAACTGCTGGGCTATTTCTAACTCATATCACTTGTGATCCACTTGGGACTCCCTGGATCAAGTTCTCAGAAGAAGGAAAATCATGATATCTTACCTCCTCTGTAACACAACCCAAACAAGAATGACTTATAAGAAAAATAGGAGGAGCTTTGTGGGCAAGCTTAGATAAGTTTCCATTTAGGCTAAAGGGTTTTAGGTGTCTGCCAAGCAAGCTGATAGCTGATCTGAAAGAAGAAATCTGCTCCAAATGGATTCCACCTCTCAATTCTGCAATGCACAGAGCACATCTCAGCTGGTCATCCAGCTCCTCCACATATAATCAAAGGTGATCCCTCCTACCTTTCATCTTGGCTTATGGTGGTTGGAAGATGTTCTCTGAAGGGGTTTTTCTCTTCTGGAAAATCACTGTGACAGTTCTAGGTCAGGTGCTGAGTGGGCTGATGGTTAGTGTTGGTTAGTGATTGGTTAGTGATGAAATCCATGCTAAGTACCCTGTTTAGGGGTCTGTGAGTAAAGATGGATATCTAAAGAGGTCTCTGCAAAGCAGAATCCCAATCTCTGTGCTGTGGTGTTTGAGGATGCTGTTATCATGGAAGGATCTGGCTGATCATCAAACCAATGTCCCTACAAAGATCCCCAGCAGGGTCTCACTCACTGAGCTCTGAGTGAAGCAGGAATAGAATGGAGAAAGATTTTTTTTCCAACGATGGGAAAATGCTATGATAGAAATGAAAAACGCTGAAATCTGACATGGCTTCAAACAGTTCTGAAACAGCTCTGAGTGGTTCTGCAATGACCAGTGCTGGAACAGGGAAGCACATAAAAGCACATAACCTTCTACATTCTGCATAACTTCCTTTATCACTGTTGCTGGAGGCGATGCTGCACGGCTTAAACACGCAGAACGAGGCACAATAAGGAAGAACAAGGATGCCAAAATCTAACCTCTCACTACTCTGTGTATCCACCTTTAAGGAGGCAGACGTCATCAGCTGCCTGCTCAGCTTCTTGCCCAATTGCCTACTCAGCTTCTTGCCATGCTGATGGATGGCCGTAGAGCAGCCAGGACAAGTGGAAGGACAGCCCTATTTCACAGGACATGAAGAGCTCCTTACGAACTGCAAGATCACAAATCCATCACATGAAGTCTAATAAGGGGGCCGAGCCAGCACAAATACAACAGTTTAACAGTTTATTTTAACCATCCAATGAGAACGAAGCAACTTAAAAGGATTCATGTTGCCAACAGTCCTTTTTTTGTTTTGTTTTGTTTTGTTTTGTTTTGGATTTTTTTCTTCCCTTCCTTGCACGGTATTTGTTAGAAATCAAGATTTTCCTTAACTAAATTTCTTGTGGTCTCTTTAGCTTTGTTTCCTAACAGGGTTGTCTTTATGTTAGTTTTCTTTGGCTTCCCAATAGAAGAGTAACAGATTTCTTTTGAAGTTTTTATTGATGAATGAGCTCCTATAAATAACTCTCTGTGGCAGCAGCTTGATCTCAGAGTTTACTCTGGAATAATAGTAGCAATGGGAATGGAGGAAATTTATGGCAGCATGACATGAAATAGTTTAATGGGCTTCATACTGTTTAACTTAATCTTTACAGATGTAAAAACAGAAACACAATTATTTTAACAACTATTATTACATATTGCTTTTGTAATGAAAACAGCATCTTAGTATGCAGTTGAAGATAGGTAATGAAGAATTAAGGGCTCCACCTCTCTCCAGCTTTCATATGTTGAGGGAGTTGAGGGAGCTCCTAGGTGGTTGTGAGGATGGATTTGCACATGGGACTTGATGCTGAGTCAAAACACAAAAGCTGAGTTGGGGCATTTTGCACCACAGTGTAGGTGATGCAGGTTGGCTAAAGAGAGAGGTGAAGCCCTGTTTTTTGGGGGAAAAAGATTGGCTTTCTTCTGTTATTTCACCACTAGTAATTTCCTCCCAGCTTATGAGAGATGGGTATTCTTTGGGGAATAAGATGGAGAAGAAAGATGGAAATCAGATGGAGCTGTAGATGTCCCCATTCATTGCAGGGGAATTGGACCACATGGCCTTTAAAGGTCACTTCCAACTCAAACCATTCTATGAAATAATGCTCCAACCCTCTGATACTGAGCCCTCAAAAAAAGACAATTTTACTCCTTGTCATCTCAAGTCTGTTCACCTGCCCTGCTTATTCATTTTTCTAAGGTGGTGTCACATAACTCGAAGATGGCTCAGAAGTGCCCCTTTGCCCCAGGTAAGGGAAAAGCTTAAAACGTCTTCTGTCTAACGGACTGAAGGCTGTGCTTCCCCATTAGTCTGCTTTGTCTCCTACTTCAAATCCCACACAGCTCAATTAAATCACAGCAACATAAATTAGGCCATCAGACAGCTCCAGGTGCTCTATTTTGCCATCACAGGATTGCAGACAAGAGCTCATGTGAACTAATACGCTTCTGGTCCCGTGCACCATGCTCAGGTGAACACCCAACAAAGATGAGCACCCACCATGGGTAGGTTGGCATCAAACCCAGCCAGGATGTCACCAGAGTAGATGTCCCCATTCACTGCAGGGCAATTGAACCAGATGACCTTTATAAGTCCCTTCCAACTCGAATGATTCTGCGTTTCTACTCTGTTAATTAGTGGACCCTGTTCAAACACACAGTTTCCCTTGCAGAGGACTGGGATGGCTCAGAGCCAACTGCAGCTCCACTGAGATTTTGTTGCTTTGCAAAGAGCTTGAGTAAATAGCGATTCACGTTAATTCCCTGTGTAATTTTAATAACAAAAGCTGACTGCTGTTGTTGTTTCCTCCTTGAGGGAGCCTGGCTTGAAGTTAAATTACAACGAAAATTATTATCATTGTATTTTATAAGCCATTTTAAGCAGGAAATTTGCATTCGTCATAACGTTTTCCAATCCATGGAAATTACCCATGCAAGAAATAACTTGCAAATTCTTACTCGATTTCCAAAAATGTGGGAAAGTTTATTTATTTCTCCCTGCATTCCTGATTTGCAATGTGCTCTCTAAAAATGTCGCTAAGATTTAGGCTAACCAAGCTCATGCTAAATTTAGCAACTGCATTTTAAATAAACATTCTTTACGCTTTACCGAACTGGCTTTTGAAGTTGGCTTGAAACAAATGGCGTTCACATGAACGTTAACTGTGTTCTACTTCGGACTCAGCGAACATCTGAATAAGTAATAAGGTTATTAGGCAGGGTAATCTGAAAATGAGGTTTTAAGAGGTCTAATTCATCCAATTTGGGAAAGATTCCTGTAAGGAATACCGGATCGGGTCAGTATTTATTTTTGGAAGAGTTGGTTCTCTTCTCCTTGACCACACAAAACTTTCTTCTGAAGTCTTATGAGACACTGTGAAATCAGCTGTGATTTAGCACGCATCGCATTTGAGGAATCCGGCTCGTTTTAAAGCACTTAATGATTTGTCTGGATAAAGCACTAAAAATATACTGCAGGGAGCAATTATGCAATGTCCAGACTGATGGATTGCATAACCTCGTAGACCTTTTCCATCTGTAACTTCTCTCATTCTGTGATCTTGTCTTCGTAGTCTTGCACTGAAAATCAAATATGCGATCTGTTTAGTGTCCCAAATCCCATCTTCCAGGAGAGCTGGGCTTTGGGGTGTGTGGGGCAGTGAACCAACTTAGCACATACCCTTGTTTCTGGGATCAATAGCTTGTCACAGTGGACTTAAGAGCAATTAGCTGGAGGGCTGTGGTTTTTTTGGTGTGAAAGGGGGTTCTCTCTCCTTGGGAAAGGATGAAAGGAGGAAGGACTGGGAAAAAAAAAAGAAATAGAAATGGTCACCAAGTCTCTTTGGGTTATGGCACCTCGATATCAGCCACTGATGGTCATGTGCTTTGAGTGATGAGTCTCCAACGTGGTTTCTGTATGTGTATACATGTTAGATTTGTTTTATATATATATGTATATATGCAATGGAACCAACTTAAGAGAGCCCACACAGAGTGAGTTTACAGACTGAAAGCCCCACTTATGAGAAATGAACTTCCTAATGTGTCTTAATAGACTGCTACACAAAACTGTCAGTTCCCATTGTAAGAAAGCCACATTCAGAGGCTGTGAGCTCCAACGGGTTAACATGGGCAACACGAAACCTCTCTCAGTTGGGAGAGGTCAGTCCTCCCCAGCAGAACGGAAAGGCACATCCATCGCCCACACAAGTGCTGTGCTGTTTGTGCTTCATCATGGGCTATTTTCTACTTTTTCTTCACCGTGTTTCAGCCTTGTGTTCGTAGCCAAACCCGAGAGGCTGGGAAAGCAGGAGGGGAAGATTCCAGGGATGAGTTAAGTGCTGGGTGGCAGCTCTGTGTTTGGCAGCAAGCTGGGTTTTATTTTTTTGGTTATGGAACAGGTGTGAAACCATTAACACTGAAAGCACTGAGAATTTGCAGCTTGTCAAGCCCTCTGTATTTGTATAATGCATCTTTTTGTACTGCAGAGCAGCAAGGCGAGCGTGGCATGCAGAGCAACCAAGGATGCTCACTTCCTAAAAATCCCAGGTGCTGCTGTATCGATGCACACCTTTGCATCTCAGCACCAAAGCACGGCTGTTTTTAGTATACCACTGCTTCTGCTCTTCTGTATATAAACAGATGACGTGTTGAAGCCTTATGTGGTTAGTCATTCTGCCTGCTGGCAACATGAGCCTTTCTCTTGTTGTCCATCCCCTCCAAGTTACCCCCAAGGCCTGATCCCAACTGATTCCAAGTTGCCACTGAGAAGTATTTATGGGGTGCTGAGTTCATCTGAGTTTGTGTCACCCTTGTCCAGATGTTAATTCTGTTAATTTTACAGTCTCCTGATTGATTGAAAACAAAACCATGCCCTAGCTGCTGCAGCTGGGCTTGGTCCTACACCACTCCAACAAAACAGACATAAAACCAAATGTCACCAAGAGCAAAGCTTCACAGAAGACAAATTCCTATTGCAAAGATGAAGTCTCCTAAAAGCACATTTGTGGGGGGGAAAAAAAGGGGGTAAGGAAAGATATACAAGTCAAGCTGCAGTCTGATTTGAGTCTTATTCCTTCAGATCTTACTTTTTTTTGTACTAAAAGGCATTGGTGTGGAGGTGGTTGGATGGTCGCAATGGCTGCTGATGGTTCCCTCTGTGCACCTGGATCATAGAATGGTTTGAGTTGGAAGGGACCCCTAAAGGCCAGCTGGTCCAACCATCTGCAGTGAACAGGAACACCTACAGCTCCATCAGGTGCTCAGAGCCACATCCAGCCTGACCTTGGGTGTCTCCAAGGATGGGGCACCCACAACACAGCATCTCTGCTCACTTTGGGACTTGAAGGAGACAGGATTCACCTCCCTACCTCCAAACTGTGAGCAAATCCTGCAAGCCTGTGGGGCAGAGAGATGGCCAGAGGTCTCAAGCACTGCTGGGCAAGAAACAACCCAGCTCTCCTCTTGCCCGTGGTGGTGCTCCCACCCAGCCTCCACAACAACATGATGCCCACCCCAAACCTTGCACATCTCATGGAATGGCTGCCATTTATTTATCTTGCTCCTTACTTACACAGGAGAGGCACTGCAGGGACAAGGGGGTTCGAGGCAATAATCCCCCAGCACCTTCCCAGCCCTTTGTGTTATCCCACCAGTGGCACTGAGGGGGCAGTGACACTTCACTTTCCTGATTCAGTGTCATAGCTTTAAGAAATGGACTCCATCGATAACTAAACATGAATTGTTCAGGAACAGGATTCTATGTGCTATGAAGCACAGCACAATAAGGGATTTTGTTTAAAGTCTGTCTTGCAAATCTACATAAAAATTCCTCTGCTCCTTTTCTTATGGTCTTTTTTTCTTTTTCATGAGAGGAATTGGTAAACCCATAGCTGCTTCTGCTCCTGGATCCATGTGTGAGCATCTTTCTTTTGGGAAACTCCACAAGGGTTTTCTGCACTCCCCCAGCCGAGAGCTTTTTGCTTCATGTTGAATGGAACCCCTGAGCTCCCAGTGCAAAGGTCAGGGCAGGATGATGAGGTGCACAGTGCAGCCATCCTCTATGAAAGCTGAATCACAGCTCACCTGAGGACCCCAGATTTCCAACAATCCAGGGGTTAATTTAAAGGGAGGCTTCTGTAACAAGAAGGGATGGGATAGAGGTAGGAGAGAGAAGAACAAAATCATTTTGGGAAACATCACCTCAGTCGCAACAAATGGATCATTTCCCCTGTTGTTTTTTTTATCTTTTATCTCCTTTTACCTCCTGGCTCTGCAGTGCTTCATGCTCTCTTCAGGATATTGGCACTGGGATGATGGCAGCAGTGCATCAGAGCCTGGCATGGGGCTCAGTCCTCAGCCCACTGCTGCACAATACAAGGTGACTTTGACCACACACAGCCACAATCCTGGACAAAATACTTTTATTGGATATTTTCATAATGAAAAAAAAAAAAAAAGAGAATATAGATTATTTTTTTTCTTCCAAAAGGGCATTTATCCATTAATATACAAAAAGCCTCTATTATGGGAAAAATAAAAATAAAAACAGAAAGAAATATTCCTGCTTGCTTCTAAAGAGCCTTGATTTTTCCCTCTTGAAGAAAAAAATATATATGAAAACTTTGAGAAACGCAGCTGAAGTCTTTTGTTTTCTGTTTGTTGGTTTTGTTTTGGTTGTTGTTCTCTGTTTCATTTCTGGGTTGTTAACACTCCAAAATGCCAAAATCAGCCTCGACAGCCCAGTCTTTTTTGGTCAGAAGCAACTGATCCCAGCAACATGTGGAAAGCACTTCTTCTTCCAGACATGTTTGCTCAGCCATCCCTCTCTCCACAGTCACAACAGAGAGGCGGAAGCGCTGTGGCAGTACTTGAGAAGGACAGTGATGGGCAGGGAACCAGCTTGAATTCTGTACAGTGCTGAGTCAAAGCAAGCAGAGCTGTGAAGGATGAGCCTGAGTTCTTTTGTTTGCCCCTGTTCCAGCTCTGGTTCCCCTTCTTGGAGGACTGGGCTGATCTCAAGCAGAATATGAACAGCAAAACAAGTCTCAGTCTCTTTTCCAAGAGAGAAGAAGGACAGGTTTGGTTTCCAAAAGGAAAAATTAAAAATAAAGAAAACTGGAGAGCGGAAGGACTTTGCAGAAAGCGGAGCTGAGGATCTTGCTGGATGCAAAGGTTAAAGCTGCAGAGCAAACCTAGCAGGGCTTAGAGGCCAGCATGACCCCCCCCCCCCTCCCCCTTCAGCTGCCCCTCTCTGTGATGTGAGAAAAATCCGGTTTACCTTTCAGTTGATGTGGCAGAGGATGAGGCAATGACAAAAGAGAGCTTTGCAGTGAGAGGTGCCTTGAGAACGCCCTGAAATCCTGAGTAACCTTTAGCATTGCTTTTAGGTCCCTACCCGCGTGGTGAGGTCCGAGTCCGGGTTCTCCCTTCTCAGCGAGCAGAACAGGGGGGGGGGGGGGGGGGGGGGGGGGTGAGGACACAAATCATAATGGGGGCAATTACTGGAAATTAAATACCGCCTCAGAGAAGTGGAAAGGAAAGCAGGAGAGGAAAGGAATGCCGATGTGGTAGAGCCTCCCGTGCACCTGGGAGTCTAGCATGAGGGAAGCATTGAGGGCCGAACCGAAGCCTCCGCTGGCCACCAGAGAACCGACGGGGCTCTCCCGGGACTTGGGGACGGCCCCGGGGGGGTTCTGCCGCAGCCCCTGGGCTAGGATGCTCTCGATGCTGAAGCTCCGGCCCCTCTTGTGCCCAGCACCGGCGGCGGGCGGACCCCCCGGGCCGTCGGGGGGTCGGGGAGCGGCGGTACCGCCTCGATCCAGGCACCCGGGGACAGCATCTCCTCCCTCCCGCCCCGCTGCCGGCTTCGCAACCCCCTCATCGGCCGAATCCCCCGCCGGGCTCTGCCCCGTCTCGCTCCCTTTGGCCCGCTTGGGTTCGTCGGGGCGGCCGCCGTCGGGAGGAGCCGAACCGCTGCGAACCTCCGGCGGCCCCGAAGCTTTGGGCTTCCTCTTCCTCCGGCGGTAGTTACCGTTCTCGAACATGTCCAAGCAGCGCGGATCCAGGGTCCAGTAACTGCCTTTCCCCGGCCGACCCTTCTCCCGGGGCACTTTGACGAAGCAATCGTTGAGGGAGAGGTTGTGGCGGATGCTGTTCTGCCAGCCCTGCTTGTTGTCGTGGTAAAAAGGGAAGCGGTCCATGATGAACTGATAGATACCGCTGAGGGTCACCTTCTGCTCCGGAGCCTCTTTGATGGCCATGGCGATGAGGGCGATGTAGCTGTAGGGGGGTTTCTGAGGAGGGTCCTGCCGGGTGATCGCGCTGCTGGGGGCAAAGCCCAGAGCGGCAGGAAGGTACAGCATGGACGGAGAGCCCATAGGGGAGAGGTGGGGGCTGTAGAGGTGACTCATGGCCGGCAGGCTCGGGGCTCCGACTCTTCCCCCCAGGAGGGATGAGTCTGCCTGGGAGAGGTTTGTGCGAGCTCAGATCCCAGCCCAGCCCCGAGCTCGCTCTGCCTCTGTCCCCGCTTCATAGCTTTAAAAAAAAAAAAAAAAACAAAAAAAAAAAAACAAAAAAAAAAAGGAGGGGGGGAAAAAAAAAGTTAAATAATTGTTGTAAGTTTGCTATTATATGTTGACTTAGCACTGGAAAATAAATTGTCTCTGATAAACAGTCGTTTGTGTTCTCAGCCCACCCACATTAATTAAAATTTCATTGCTACAAAACTCCGAGCTCACTCCACGTGTCTCGCTGGTACCAGCCAATGGTCTCCGGGTTATTCCTTCATTTGTTTATAGAATTAGTCTGTTGATAAGTCTGCCCACCCAAGTCGAATCAAGCTGTGTTTATTTGGAAAAATTTCCGGGCACCCAATATATAAACGCACTGATCTGATGTTTGAAATATCACGTCCACCCTTTGACGCTGTAAGCACACACAGCAGAGCAGGATGTGCACTGCTGGAGCTCGGGGAGGAGAGGGAGAGGATCCTCGGAGGAAAACGGGGCAGCGAAACAACAAAAAAATAAATAAAAGGAGAAATAAACGGAAGGGGAGAAAGGGAGGAAAAAAGATCGAGGAGGGGGGAAAACGGAGCTGCTGATGGGGAGGGAGGAAAAAAGGATTCTGTGGTCGTTATTTGCTGGGGGGAAGGGGTTGGGGGGAGGGGGCAGGTGCGTAAAGCTGAGCCCTGCAGTCCCCAATGGCTGCAGAAGGCTGGGGGGGGGGGGGGGGGCGCCCGGGGCCCCCGGCCGGAGGGGGAGGAGGATCAGTATTTGTGAATGCGGGCCTGTTGCTTTATATTATGTACTTTCCTGTTTATAACAAGGAGGGGGATTATAACAACTTTACAAGTGCACACAGCTGGCCGGTGCTTACATTAGGAATTTGTGATGCTCTTTTTCTGTATAAATGTCCAGGTCTGTGTTTTCTGTTGTTGGCTTATTATTATTATTTTTATTATTATTATTATTTAATTTGCTGATGTAGCAGCTTTAATACGAGGCCCTGAGGGATTCTGATGCAGTTGGAGGTGTCGGCTGTTTCCCCAGGCTCCCTGTGTTAATTAAAGCATCATTCCTTTGGGGGAGGGAAGAGGAAGACAGACAGGGATGGGGGTGGGAATGGGATGGGATGGGGATGGGGATGGGGATGGGGATGGGGATGGGGATGGGAAGGGATGGGGATGGGATGGGATGGGGATGGGGATGGGAATGGGGATGGGGATGGGGATGGGGATGGGGATGGGGATGGGGATGGGGATGGGGATGGGGATGGGGATGGGGATGGGGATGAGGATGGGGATGGGAGGGGGTGGGGTGGGATGGGATGGGAATGGGAATGGGATATGGAGGGGGATACAATAGGGATGGGTATACAATAGAGACGGGATGGGGGTGGGATAGAGATGGGTAGAAGGCTGTAGAAATGAAGCAAGAGGTAAACAGGAGATGCTCGGTAGAAGCAGCTTGACAGATGCCCGTTCCCTGGTTGTTTAAGGAGAGAAGCAAGACCTGAATCAGGAAGCATCTCTTCCTTGGGAATGGCTTCAAAGAGAAATAAACCCCCACACGCAGCTCCTCGCCCGCTTATAGCAGCTATGGTGGGACTTTTCCATGGTGGGTGAGGAAGTAAAAGCAGAGCTCAGCCAGCCCTCCCTCCAGCCCTCCATGCAGGATCTCTCAGCCCGTCGGGTTTCCCATCTGTTTAAGCCATTTCCCGAGACATGGAGCAGGCGAAGGGGTTTAATCCACAGGTAAAAGCGAGCGGGATTCATATGGAGCTGCAAATGATTGATTAACGACACCTCCCTTTGATTTACTATTTTTTTAAAGAGCTATGAAGCACGGACGGAGGCTGAGACGCTGCAAGCGATCCTGAGAAACACAGGGCTGGAGAAGGAGGTGGCTCCTTGATAAGGGGATGGGGACCGTCCCCGTTCACTGACTCGTCCCAGGACAGGATAGGGAGGGACCATCCCACTCTGCTCACTCCTCCTTTGCCGATAACACACACCATCAGGCATGCCATCCATGCAAACCCCAAATAAATCAAAGCAGAAGGAGGGATGGGAGTGGGGAGAGCCCTTTGTCTGAACGTTGAGGGTCGGCATTCCTGGGCAGCCCCTCCCCTCGGTAGCATCTTCATTGGGGAGGGATGGGGCAGAGCCCGGCTGCTCTCACCTTCTCGATGCATTCACAGGGCAGCAGGATCCCCCCGCACAGCCCCACTTCGGGGACACCTCGCTCCTGGGACACTCCAAAGGCAGATTATTAAAACAATAAATACTCGTGCGTATGGCAGGAGACTGACACAAGGGCTTCCCCGAGCTCCCTCCCCCAGTAAAATTGTTGCTTCCTCCTTTTCTCTCCCCCCTCTCTTCTCCCCCTCTTTGCGGTAGGAAATCCTTGGAGGCGGGGATGAGGCTTTTCTGTCTTCTTCTTCCCAACCCATGCGTGTCTGTCTCCTGCGGGCAGCATCTCTGCGTTATGTGCACAGGCATTGGGGTGGCCGGGGAAGGGAGAGGATGAGAGTGAGGCCGGGGGAGGGACGTTGTAGTCGTTGTTGTTGTTGTTGTAGCTCTTTCTCTGAATGTAAGAAATGCGGATCCAGCAACAGAGACACTCCTGGATGTTTTTCCCCTCCTCTCCAGCTGACTGTCCCCTTTTAAAGCAGCAGAGAGGAGCAATCCCACCCGAGAGTCCCAGGAGGAGAGAGGGGTAAATCAAGGCTCCCCACTCCCTCCGTAACTCAACCTGAAGCAGGGGTGTAAATCAGCACTTCCCTCTGCAGCCACAGCCCTCCTCACCACAGTGCCCGGGTCCATTCTGCTCTTGAAGGAGCTGCTTCAGAAGGGGCTTCCTCATCCCCAGCTGACCATTAAGAATGACCCCAAGCCACTTGGAAATGCCCACCCCTCACCCTGAGCCGCCGTGCACAGTGCTTTACAATCTCTCAATGCCGGCAAGGGGCTTGGGAGTATTTTTAATTCTCCCCTGGCTCCTCAATGCTTGGTATGAATTTTCTGCAAAATCCTCTCCGAAGTGACAGAAAAGCGAGCAGCCTTGCCCCAAAATCTCCTTCCCACAGAGCACTGCTGGTCTTTAGGAGGTGTAGGATGGCTCAGAGGGAGCAGACAGCTCTCTGCCCCGGGGTTGTGGAGAGGCAGGGGGTTTTCCTAAGGGGAAAAAGTTTTACACGGGTCCCCGCAGCACCAGGGATACATTCCCTGGGACTGTCAATGCAGGGAAGTTCCCAGCAGCGGTGCGGGAACGAGCTGCGAACCCGCCGGCCCTTCCCCTCCTGAACCACAGAGCTGTCTGGGCTCTCAACAGGCTTTGCAAAACCATAGTTTGATGGCAATGTAGCAAGAAAAACCCATCCACCAGCTTCATCCGCTGCCCGGAACCGCGCTGGGCCTCATCCCGGTGCATCCTTCAGCTTCAGGCGGCCCCGCTGGGGCAGAGCTTGGCCCTTCTGACCTGCTAAGGGGAGTCTGGGGGGGAGGCGTTCAGCTGCAGAAGTTGTCCTAAGGGCTGGGAGGGGTTGGCTGAGCCTGGAAAAGGGACGCGGTGGAGGGATTATCTGAGGTGGAAATAGACGCATCAGGGCCGGCTCGAGGGGACGGGGCTGTCTGTAAGGAGTTGCCCTGTGCTTTCTTCCTGGCTTTCTTCCTCCCTCTCTGCCCCAGCCGTCACCTGTCACGACAAAACCTATCGCGTTATCGAACCCTGCGTCACAGCTTCGAAATCGGGCTTAAAATCACCCCTGCAGCACGCACTCGGCTCTCACCTCGCCCGCAAAACGAGCCCCCAAAAGAATTCCTCAGAATGGCTCGGCGAGAAGGAGCGAGTGAGATGTATCCGTGAGGTCTGAGCCCATTCGGGACAGAGGGACGGGCACTGCCAAGGGAGCTCTGCACCCTCAAGGGGGAAGGCTGCGAGGCCATCCTGTCCCGGGTGCTGTTCCTGGATTTAGGATGAGAGAACGGCCTGATCCTGCAGGAGGAAAGCTCCCGGTCCTACGCTGCTCTCAGCACCTCACAGAGGGCTTTTCTTTTTGTGCCAAGCGGCTGAAACCCGGCCATCCTTAGCTGGCAGCAGAGCAGAGCGAGGAGAGGCTTTGGGAACAGCTCAGACCCCACCAAGAAGCGCTTTGTCCCCTTCTTTACATCTATCCCAAGCTCTCCTTGTGGGTACTGCTGGTATCAGGAGAAATACCACCCCAACTCCCCAACTCCCAGCCGTGCTGTGTCCCCCAGGACAAGGAGGGGGGGGAGAAAGGGGTGGCAGAGACACCGGCCAGGAATTCCCCAGCTCTGGGGAGGGAGAAAGGAGTTGGAATTGGGGCAATGAATGCTCTTACCCCTTTTATTATATTTAAAACAGCATTTTGGATTTTGTTGGGGGAAGAAGAAAACAAAAAAAAAGTTGGGGAAAAAGAGAGAAGAAAAAAGAAAAAAAAAAATAAATCATCCACTCAGAGCCAGGAAAGAAAAAAAAAATGGCAAGAGATTTACAAGAATGTTCCTTAAAATACAGATCGAGTGTCGGGCATTTTTTTCCTCACTTAAACCGAGAGTTTCAGTGCTTTTTGCCAGATTTCTAGCGCGTGCCAAACGTCAGCGATCAAAAGCAATTCATGTCATCGATTTCTAAAGGCCAACGCGAACGGAACGGTTCCTTTAGCCCCGGTACAGCTACAGAGGGGATGGGGCTGTGGAATGGATACGGCAGGGAGGTGCCCTCGGGTCACGTCGGGGCTGAGCCGCGGAGCCCCTTCGCTGTGCCGGCAGCGGGGAAAGGAGCCGGGCATGGAAATCTCTTGAATAAGGGGAGCTTTTCCCTCCTCCAGGCTCCCCCGGCACCTTCAGCCTTAACGCTGCTGCGTCCCTGCGTTTTGGGAGGGGGGGGGAAAGCAGCTTTAACAGGTTCACGTCGGTTTGGGGAACGTCTGTCAGTGAGCGCAGCAGCTCAGGGGGATGGAGGGGAGGCTGAAAGCAGGCAGATACCCACGCGGGAGGGGGTTAAAAAGCAGTTAAACGGTCCCTACGCGTGGACTTTCCGAGTTATTTTGAGATTCGGAGGTTTAAGCGATAGCTCCCAGCTCTCGCTTCGGGCTGCTTTTAAAACGGGGTTTTGCTTTCGCTTGGTAAAGCTCTCAGTGCGGGCACCGCAGCGAAGCAGAGCTTGCAAGGATAGGGCAGAAGGGAAGGAGGCAGCAGAACCCCCACCCCCCCACCCCCACCCCCCTTTTGCTCCCTTCTCCCCTTTGGAGGCCAAGGGCAGAGATTTGGGATGGAGCGGCCGCCCAGCATCAGCCTCAAGCCTGAATGAAACCTTTCTCCGAGAAATAAACCCTTATCAACCATTTCGGCTGCAGGAAAAACGACTTGGTTTTAAAAACAACGAGCGTCGCACGAAGGAAAGGTGGAGGGAAATGGTTGCATAAAGCACGGACGCACACACAGAGCGCCAGACTTGGAGCAGAACAAAACAGCACGGGTTTATTTTAAGGTAAGTACAACAATGAAGACCACATAAAGACAAACGAACTTCGAAGCAGATTAAAGCAAAACAGTCCTTAGGAACGGTCAAGGTGAGATCTATTATACAAAAACATCACGCGTCGTAAATAATAATAATAATAATTAAAAAGAAAGGAAGTATCAGATACTTTGGTGCTTAGTTTGTTTGTTTGTTTGTTTTCCTTTCAAAAAATCCACTAGCAAAATAATAATAATAATAATAATAAATTATTTCCTCGTCTTGCTCAAAGAACAGCTCTAAAATGAAAGAAACTCTATGGCATAATTGTACACGGAAGGAGAAGAAGAAAAACTCACTCGTCATCAATTTGGAAGTCAGAAATCATCGGGCGAGACAAAAAATAATCCAGTGAACTCAACTTTAAATATTATATTAATGGCTCTGAAAAAAAATCAGCCTGATTAGAAATCCACACATTTTTTACAGCACAACAGAGAACTTTAAAAAATACCCAGGACATATATTTATATATATATATATTTATATACTTCTTTAAAAAACAAAAAAATTGTATAAATGGTCGTTGTGATATTGGTCCATAACTTATTTTTTTCCGACACCCCCCTATACTTTAGCATATAAAATTTGCCACTTTGTTTACATAGACATATATATATATATAATTTTTTTAATTATTCTTTTTTTTTCTTTTTCTTTTTTTCTCTCTCTCTCTTTTAGGACACATCCCCTTTTCAAGTAGGATTTACTTGCCCAGAATTTCAGGAGGCCCGAAATGGGGAGGTGAATGGGGGGGAGGATGGGACACACAACTTGGGATCTGCACCCCCATGTCCCACAGCTCCACGGAGAGGCTTTACATTTGATGTTTTGATTATTTTTCCCCCCTTTGAAGGGTTTGATGCGGTTTTATTCCACCTGATTGCTACTTTTTTTTTTTTTTCTTTTTAGCTATTGATTTTTTTTTCCTTTTAATTTTTTATTGCTTTTTTATTATTTTTTAAATTTTTTTTTAATTATTATTTTTTTTTGGCGGATGGTTCTAAGAGGAGGATGGGAGGTTGAGGAGGGGGGGGAGCTAATCAGTACTTAGTGCAGTCGTAAGAATAGGGGGCGGCGTGCCGATATAGGGAAGGCGCGGACCTGTAGGGAATCTGACAGGCGGAGTTGCTGCTCACCTGATGTTCGCTCTCCATCCCCAACCGATGCGACGTGAACATTTCCCGCACGTTAGGGAAAGTCTGCTGCTGAGACCCGAACGTGTGACCGGGCAGGTGGCTCAGCTCGGCTCCGTGATTGAGGTACCACGAGGCTGCGGATTGCCCCGCCGCAGTTCCTCCGTGCGGATGCCCGGCTCCCAAAGCTCCCTCTTGCCCAGACGGCAGGCTGAGGGCCCCGAGGGGCGACGGGGCGCCGGTGGGATGCTCGGCCAAACCTTCCTCCAGCGCCGCGGGGGGCACGCACATGTGGCCCGGCCTCTCGCCGCTGTACAGGCTCATGGCCCGCATGCTGCAGTGGTAGCTCCCACTAGTGTCCAGCGCCTGGCTGCACGCCGCGCTGTAACCCGACGGCTGCCCCGACGTGGGGTAAACCAGCGGCATGCCGGTCCCCGTCCTGCCCGAGGCGGCACTCACCGGGCTCAGGTCCCCCGCGGGGGATGTCCGCAGGGTCATGATGTTCTCCACGCTGAAGCCCGGCAGCCCGTTGCCGGCCGGGTGCTGCTCGGGCAGCGAACCTTC